>NW_025230603.1:0-3632 GCF_018294505.1 Triticum aestivum
GACGAACCCTCATCCTCATCCAGTCGTGGGGGTGACCTCCACTCCCTCGCGCCCTCCGGCTCATACGTCGGGCTTCTCCGGTCCGCCTCTTCTTCCGTGAGGACCGGCGCCAGTCTACAACTACGGTGGGAACGAACCCCCTAGCTATGGCCAGGCTGGGCACTATGCCCCGCCATACGGTCCGGCCGTCGCCGGTGCGCCAGTCTCTATGTATGGGACTTCGCCGGCTGGGATGTCCGTTCCTTCGCAGTTCCATCCCGGAGGGATTGTGGCACAACCAGTTCAAAAACGTAAGAAGAAAAAGAAGCCGCATCAACAACAGTTTGCTGGGGGAGCTTTGCAACATGGTTATCACCCACCGACTCAGCACATGCAGGTTCCGCATCAACCTATACAACAACAACATGTGCAGTCTTATCAGCAGGGGCAATATCAGTAATTTATGCAGCAGCAGAACACTCAGGTGCCACAGTTGCCACAGGGGCTTACTACTGTCGATGTCCCTTCTCTGGGAGTTCCCGTGTCTGATGTGCAGGTGAATCCTATAGTGCCTAAGAACAAGGCTAAGAAAGGGGTTCGATGCTGGAAGTGTGCGGTGGATACGCATGCCGCGAAGGATTGCACAGTGCAGCATTACTGTTATATTTGTGACAAAATCGTTCATCCAACATTGCAATGCCCAGTTCTGAAACTCCCGAAGCCCAATGCTTTTGTCTCGCGAGTTGGTGCTGAGGAGACTTACTTTGCCCAGCTGCCAGATAGTGTGGTGAAGGATCATTTGGCGCCGACACAGACACCGATCGCCCATGTTCGTGTGAGTGGGTTGATGGTACCGGCGAGCATTGTCGATAGTCAGTTTGCTAGAAGATGTCCGGTACATGATCAGTGGAAGTGGGAGGCTATTCAACACGGGTCCGATGCTTACCTCGTTAGCTTTCCTTCTTTCGAGGATTTTGACAGGGTTGATGGAATTCAGATGAACGTGCCGTCGGTTAATGCCCAGATGACTGTCACCGCATGGAGGTCGCAGGAGGTTCCACATAAGCTTGAGCTTCAACAGATTTGGCTCCATGTCGAGGGTGTTCCTCATACAGTGCGTCATTTTTGGGGTCTATGGGCCGTTGGTACTTTGATGGGCAAGACCTTAGATGTGGATCTCATTAGCCTTCGACGCCATGGTGTAGTCCGGATTCTCGTGGCTATGACCAACTCTCAGATTTTGTCTAAGGACAAGGATGATGCGGGGCCTTTTGTTGCAACAGATGTGTTGGTTAAGCTCAAGGGCTACGCATTCACGTTCAGGAAGGAACCGGCTGGATACATTCCTGATCCTGACCTTGTCCCGTTTATCTGGAGACGCAAGGGTGATGATGCTGATGATGAGAGTGGCGCCAAGGAGAAGGACGATGTGATGGACACCTCAGAGCACACCGGGAACCCTTCCAATCATCCGTCTTCTGGTTCTGCTCCGGTGAATAAAATCCATGACACTCAAGTTCAACAACGTGTATTGCCGAGTGTGGTCTCTAGAGATGTGACGGGATGTGGTTCAGTGCTCTTAGCGTAGGAGTCTGCCTCGCCTTCTTTGCCACGGGCTGTCGTTGTGTCGCAGCTGTCGTCGCCTTCTCGGACTGCAACGTCGTCGCCCGCTGCCCTCCAATCGGTGCAGGTAACCGGCGGCTCAGCGGGACGCCCGGACTCTTCACCTGCTGAGGTGGCGCCGCAGCCGCCGCCGTCGACGCGGACGGCGCCGTGGTAGACGGCTGTCTCCAAGCCGGTGCAGGCAGCCGGAGTTTCAGCGGGGCGCCCTATAGCGTATTCAACTAGCAGGCATCCAGCGGCTCGGGTAGGGCCAACCCAGCATGCACCTCAGTTGGAGCCGTGCATGCATGCTTCGAGTGTGCTGGGACACAAAGAGCTGGCCTCGGGTATGCAGCCATGCAACACTACACATTCAACTGTTATTCGATCTTCATCGGAGCCCGATGCGTCCGTGGCTGCTCAACAATTTCTAATGAAGCCAAACGTGTGCGTCTCACCCATGCACGCACCACCTGTGGTCCCGCCTCCAGACACGCCATCTTCGGCGGCGGCGTTGAGTTTATCGGTGGTCGTGACTGCCGGAGAGGGGGTTGCTACTACACCCTCATCCCCTCCTCCGGTGGAGGTTCCTACACGTCTTTCTTCATCGGAGGTAACACCCACACGTCGCAGTGCCTGTCATGCGGTGGCCGACGATGGAACGACGGACACCGACGAAGACTCTTTGGCCAAGGCTATGCGGCGTAAAGCTGTGCAGAACCTTGACAACCAAGGTACTTCGTCATCACCCAAATCATTTTTGTCTTTTTCTACTACATCCATCGTTGCTAAGTTGAATAATGTGGGTGTTAGTCTAGGAAATAATGAGAATGATATTTCTGTTTCCACAAACGCATTGAGACATTTGGAATATGACCGATTAAAGGTCACTCCACGAGTTTCTAGCAAATCTGTTACCTCTCATCTAGATGAGGAGGAGCTGCATGCCACATCAGATGGTCAGCTACTCGCTCATGTAGTAGGGGAGGTTTCGGACGTGGGCTTGGAGGAACCCGGGCTTAGTTCATTGATTGAGCTTACAGCTTCCGGTCATAAATCCAAGTCCGACCGTTCGAAAAAAGGCCGTAAACCCTCTAAGAGGGTGAAATTTTCTAAATCTCCTATTGTTTCCTCATGAATGGCATGTTCTTTAATAGCAGAGGTCTTGGTGACTTGGCTAAACATCTATTCATTGCGGAGTGTAATAGGGAGTACAATTTAAACTTTCTGGCTTTATCCGAAACGGGGAGACGTGATTTCTCAGCAAGTCTGCTTGACCGCCTGTCTGGTGGGATAGACTATAATTGGATTTCACAACCACCTCGAGGTCGTTCTGGGGGTATTTTACTTGGCATTAACACAGGGACTATGGATGTTCTGGCTAGTTCGTATGGAGAGTTTCATATTAAACTCCATATCCGAAACAAAGCTGACAACTTCACATGGACCCTCGTCGCCGTGTATGGGGCAGCCCAGGATGAGCTCAAGGCCATTTTTCTCCGTGAACTGGTTAACCTGGCGAAAGATAATCCCTACCCCATTCTTATTGGTGGGGATTTTAACTTGCTACGATTTCCAAATGAGAAAAGCCGAGGTAGGTTTGATAATCATTGGCCTTTCCTTTTCAACGCTGTCATTGACAGTCTAGATTTGCGAGAGGTTTCCATGATTGGAAGACAGTTCACTTGGGTGAATAGTCTTCCGGAGCCGACATATGAGAAACTAGACCGCGTTTTAATGGATACCAACTGGGAATGCAAATTTCCAATGGTTTCTGTTCGCGCTCTTCCTCGTATAGAGGCTATTTCTGACCATGCGCCCATTCTCTTAATCACTGGATTACCTCGACCACAGCACCGACGCAGGTTCAAGTTTGAACTGGGTTGGTTGCATCGGGATGGATTCCATGAAATGGTCAAGGAGGTGTGGAATAAACCGGTTGCCGGGCTTACCCCAATACACATATGGAACAACAAAATGCGTGCATTACGTAAGTTCCTTGGTGGATGGGCTAGGCACACAACGGGTATCCTCAAAAAGGAAAAGCTCCG
>NW_025230603.1:7061-13675 GCF_018294505.1 Triticum aestivum
AGTCATCCAGATAGCTTCTGGCTTGTATCCTCCGTGTAGTGTTGCTAATATATTTGGCAACTGGTTACATGGGATTGATCACAAGTTTAGAATTCTCCTCAGGGTGGGAGCGCTTGCCGTGATTTGGTCGCTTTGGCTATGTAGAAATGATAAGGTTTTTAATGATAAAAGTACTTCCGTTATGCAGGTTATCTACAGATGTACCGGGACGCTTCGTTTATGGTCCTCTCTACAGTGAGTGGAGAATCGAGACCTGTTTACGGAGGTGTGTACACGATTGGAGGTTGCGGCGAGGGATACTTTTACCCAACATGGGTGGCAGCATGATCTTAGGATTGGGCCTCCTACCATTTAAGTGTCATCCAAATATTCATCTTTGTATTTCGCCTTCTTTTATTTTGGCTTATCGTGACGACTTTGTTGGCTGTGTGCATCTTAGTTATGCAGAGGCCGGGTGTAATGCTTAAACCTTTTAAGTAATAAAGCGCCCCTTTTCGAAAAGTTCCTGGGTGGTTTTGATCTAGCGTTCAAAAGCCAACAAAACTCGCCTATCGCTGGCCATGACATGGACGACCGTCGACAACCTATCTGCCCTCTATGCAGCTATCCTCACATCGAATCAGTTTCCCCTGACGCACGCTATGTGCAGATGGCGAACTTGACCGACGCATCGAGCTTCTCCATGGTTCAAGCTCCGGAAGCGGCTTCCAATCCTTGGCCAATAATGTGTCACCTGGTTGTGGTGCATCCTACAAGCACGGACACGGCACCCTGTGGGCGTTACAGAGGCCACAGTGGCAACAGCCATCCATGGCAAACACAATGGAGTCGACTGTGGCGCTCACCTTACCCCGAGAGTGGTTTTTCAAAGCTCGAGCTGCATGGTACCTGCACGAACATTAAAATAAAAAAATAGTAAAACAATCAAAACATTCTGAAACTTTGTGGGATTGATTATGACCAAATGTTGTAGGTGCTTGCATATTTCTGTGTCCAAATAACATTCTAGGAGCTCATACAGAAAATAACAAAATTGATGCTCAAACTTGTGTGCACTGTTGAGTAGAAGTTGTTTTTTTTTGGGGGGTGGGGGGGGGTGGGGGTTGGGGAGCTCGTCGTATATCATATGGACGACAAACTTTGCAAGCACACAAGACATTTGGTCATAAACGTTGTCACAAAATTTCAGAATTGTTGATTTTTCTTTACTATTTTTATTTTACTGTTCATGAAGGTACCAGGGAATTCGAGCTACACTACACTTTTTTTGACTTTACCCCTCGTACAAGGCTACAGCAACGATATAGGTTGGTGTACTGAGTACAACAATAATGGGGCCTCACATGTCAAGTCGGGGCACTCCGTCATGGAGTGTTGTTACCGCTTTACCGACAACTAGATCCTGGCCGAAAAGACCTCCGGCTCCGCCAACACGGCAACACCTCCTCCAGAGTCCATGCAGGGTTAAAACTTTCTCTGAAATTTCACATATTTCGATGGGGTCCAAACTACTTGTAACCCCGTAATTTCTAGAAATTCAACCTAATATTTAACCTAGGTTAAATTTTTATTGAATTCTAAAAGCTCAAAAACCGAAAGAATTTCTGAAATATGTGAAATTTTCGAAATTTCACATATGATGTCTGGAAGTTTTCTGTTTCCGAAATTAAAAAACTTGCCTCCAGATGATTAAAATCTGCGATAACTATCGCGCCAATGATCAAGTCTACACTACCGATGGGTCAGATATGACGAGTGGATTAGAATCTTCTAGATGTCTTTTGTATCACAGTTAGGGTTGAGATAAAGCCTAAACTGTTCAAGTTGTTATCTCCATCTTCTCAATTTCCTACATCATCCCCTTGTTAGAGTCTGAACCGAAATGGAGCTCTCCCGTTCGTTTGGATTTTGGACCGTCGGATTGGGTGTCCAAACGAATTTTGGCCGTTGGATCGTGAGATGGATCGATCCCGGCCGTTGGATCTCAGACGAAATGATACGGCCGTCGGATCGAGGCTGTGTCCTCCAGTTCATGCCACCGCCTATAATTACCGTGCCCCACCAAGGGCATTCTCGTCTTTTCACCCGCTGACGTATAAAAGGCAGCAGCCCGTGTCTAACCCTAGCCGCCGCTCCTCCCGCATCCTCTTCCTCTCCTCCCGCACTTGCGCCGCTCCTCTTCCTCCACGCCATGGCTCCCCGCCCTCTTCCTCACGCCGCCATCTCTGGCTCCTCTTCTTCCTTTGCGTCATGCCTCATCCCCGCTCCTCATTCCACCGTCTCATGCTCCTCCCGCAGGGCCGCCGTCTCTCAATCCGGCATCTCACCCGGCGGAGCAAAACTGCGGATCTGTCACTTCTCTCCTCGTCGGTCAGAAGGAGCAATGAGACCGGAGCTGGGGAGAGCCGGAGCAGGGGCAAGCAGCAGCAGGGGGCGGGCTCCCGCTGAGGCAGGTGGAGATGCAGGGAGAGAAGGAAGCCGGCAGCAGGGGAAAAACATGCAAGGTCTGGTTCATCATGGAGAACACCCTCCTTCGACTCTTCTTCTTAGATCATGGATCCCTGGTACGTCCCATATTCTCTATCCAGCATCTACTAACTTGCTCCTAACAATTTAGAGTTTTAGACGTTGAAGGCTTCTTGTGAAAAGGAAGTGCTCCAGACTGCCTGTAGTTCATTTTTTTGTGAACTCGTGATGATTTCTTAAAGGATTTGCTGAGATTGGTGAAGGCAGTTGGAAAGAATATGGGATGCGTAAATTACAAGCAGAAAATGGTTAGCTTCCAACAGCGGGTCCTTCTCTCCTTGCCATTCAGGTTAGTACACGCCTCCTCTTCTTGTTTGTAACATGTTTGATGAAATGCGTGTGTGCTAATGTTTACTCTACAGTTCAGATTGTTCATCTCGTTCGTCCTGCTGCTTTGGCTCGATCGTATGCTTCTCCTTGCTAGCTCTGGGTAAATAGCTTGTTCTTTGGCTTCTCTGACAGCGAGCCACTGACTTATTGGAAATAATACATACCAATGTATGCGGTCCGATGAGTGTTGAGGCTCGCGGCGGATATCGATATTTTCTGACCTTCACAAATGATTTGAGCAGATATGGGTATATCTACTTGATGAAACACAAGTCTGAAACATTTGGATAGTTGAAATAATTTCATAGTGAAGTGAAGAATCATCATAACAAGAAAATAAAGTTTCTACGGTCTGATCGCGGAGGAGAATATTTGAGTTACGAGTTTGGCCTTCATTTAAAACAATGTGGAATAGTTTCACAACTCACGCCACCTGGAACACCACAGCGTAATGATGTGTCCGAATGTCGTAACCGTACTTTATTAGATATGGTGCGATCAGTGATGTCTCTTACCGATTTACCACTATTTTTTGGGGGTTATGCATTAGAGACAGCTGCATTCACGTTAAATAGGGCACCGTCTAATTCCATTGAGACGACACCGTATGAACTATGGTTTGCCAAGAAACCTAAGCTGTCGTTTCTTAAATTTTGGGGTTGCGATGCTTATGTGAAAAAGCTTCAGCCTGATAAGCTCGAACCCAAATTGGAGAAGTGCGTCTTCATAGGATACCCAAAAGAAACTGTCGGGTACGCCTTCTATCACAGATCTGAAGGCAAGATCTTTGTTGCTAAGAATGGATCCTTTCTAGAGAAGGAGTTTCTCTCAAAAGAAGTGAGTGGGAGGAAAGTAGAACTTGATGAGGTAACTGTACCTTCTCTCGAATTGGAAAGTAGCTCATCACAGAAAACCGTTCCCATGATGCCTACACCAACTAGAGAGGAAGCTAACGATAATGATCATGAAACTTCAGATCAAGTTACTACCGAACCTCGTAGGTCAACCAGAGCATGTTCCGCACCAGAGTGGTACAGTAATCCTGTTCTAGAAGTCATGTTACTAGACCATGACGAACCTATGAACTATGAGGAAGCGATGATGAGCCCAGATTCCGTAAAATGGCTTCAGGCCATGAAATATGAGATAGGATCCATGTATGAGAACAAAGTATGGACTTTGGTTGACTTGCCCGATGATCGGCAAGCCATAGAGAATAAATGGATCTTCAAGAAGAAGACCGACGTTGATGGTAATGTTACTGTCTACAAAGCTCGACTTGTTGCGAAAGGTTTTCGACAAGTTCGAGGAGTTGACTACGATGATACCTTCTCACCCATAGTGATGCTTAAGTATGTCCGAATCATGTTAGCAATTGCCGCATTTTATGATTATGAAATCTGGCAAATGGATGTCAAAATTACATTCCTTAATGGATTTATTAAAGAAGAGTTGTATATGATGCAACCAGAAGGTTTTGTCAATCCTAAAGGTGCTAACAAAGTGTGCAAGCTCCAGCGGTCCATTTATGGACTGGTGCAAGCATCTCGGAGTTGGAATATACGCTTTGATGAGGTGATCAAAGCACATGGTTTTATACAGACTTTTGGAGAAGCTTGTATTTACAAGAATGTGAGTGGGAGCTCTGTAGCATTTCTAATATTATATATGGATGACATATTATTGATTGGAAATGATATAGAATTTCTAGATAACATAAAAGGATACTTGAATAAGAGTTTTTCAATGAAAGACCTCGGTGAAGCTGCTTATATATTGGGCATCAAGATCTATAGAGATAGATCAGGATGCTTAATTGGACTTTCACAAAGCACATACCTTGATAAAGTTTTGAAGAAGTTCAAAATGGACCAGTCAAAGAAAGGGTTCTTGCCTGTGTTACAAGGTGTGAAGTTGAGTCAGACTCAATGCCCGACCACTGCAGAAGATAGAGAGAAAATGAAAGTCATTCTCTATGCCTCAGCCATAGGTTCTATCATGTATGCAATGCTGTGTACCAGACCTGATGTGTGCCTTGCTATAAGTCTAGCAGGGAGGTACCAAAGTAATCTAGGAGTGGATCACTGGATAGCGGTCAAGAACATCCTGAAATACCTGAAAAGGACTAAGGATATATTTCTTGTTTATGGAGGTGACAAAGAGCTCGTCATAAATGGTTATGTCGATGCTAGTTTTGATACTGATCCAGATGACTCTAAGTCACAAACCGGATACGTATTTATATTGAATGGTGGAGCTGTCAGTTGGTGCAGTTCCAAGCAAAGTGTCGTGTCGGGATCTACATGTGAAGCGGAGTACATAGCTGCTTTGGAAGCAATGAATGAAGAAGTATGGATGAAGGAGTTCATATCTGATGTTGGTGTAATACCTAGTGCATCGGGTCCAATGAAAATCTTTTGTGACAATACTGGAACAATTGCCTTGGTGAAGGAATCCAGATTTCACAAAAGAACCAAACACATCAAGAGACGCTTCAACTCCATCCATGATCAAGTCAAGGAGGGAGACATAGAGAATTGCAAAATACATACGGATCTGAATGTGGCAGATCCGTTGACTATGCCTCTTCCACGAGCAAAACATGATCGGCACCAAGACTCCATGGGTGTTAGAATAATTACAATGTAATCTAGATTACCAACTCTAGTGCAAGTGGGAGACTGAAGGAAATATGCCCTAGAGGCAATAATAAAGTTGTTATTTGTATTTCCTATATCATGATAAATGTTTATTATTCATGCTAGAATTGTATTAACCGGAAACTTGATACATGTGTGGATACATAGACAAAACACAGTGTCCCTAATAAGCCTCTACTAGACTAGCTCATTAATCAAAGATGGTTAAGTTTCCTAAGCAAAGACATGTGTTGTCATTTGATGAACGGGATCACATCATTAGGAGACTGATGTGATGGACAAGACCCATCCATTAGCTTAGCATAATGATTGTTAAGTTTTATTGCTATTGCTTTCTTCATGTCATATACACACTACTAGGGAAAATCCTAGTAGTAGTGCGGGCGCGCGGGCTACTACTACGGCGCTACAGCTAACTTATAGTAGTAGCGCGGGCGCGCCCGCGCTACTACTACCTCTGTTAGTAGTAGCGTGGGTGCCACCCGCGCCGCTACTATTAATTTCAAAAACAAAAAAATTATCGATGACGTGCATGATGTCAATGGCAGCAATGGTTCGATCCAGCGGCATCAGTGGTCGCCGGAGCTACGGAAGGGCAGCGGCAGACCAGATCCAACACCGATGGGTGTAGAGGGCCCGGATCCATGGCCGAGCAAGGCGACGGTGTGGGGCGCCTCTTCGTAGCCAAGCCAGCAAGCTCCTGGTCGTCCATGGCGAGGACCTGCATGGGCAAGGACATTGGAGGGTGAGTCAAACAAGAGGAAGAGAGAGAGAAAAGAAAAACGACGAAGAGGGAAGGAGATGGAGGTAGCAGCGGGGTTGGTCGCCGGTGGTGAGGTGCTCCGGCGTGGTGGCATGTCGATGCGGGGAAGACCGGTGACTCCGGGACACCGGCGGCGCGAGGCGGCTACCTCTTTTGGCGCCATGGAGGAGGAGGCGCGCATGCATAGGAGGTCCATGCGAGAGCCTATGGAGAGAGAGGGGGAGAGTGACGTGGGAGAGGAAGGATTTGGGGGGGGGAGAGATGGGGATTTCAAGGCTCTTCAAAAACCATGTAGTTAGTAGCAGTGTGGGTTTATAGCCCTCGCTACTACTATC
>NW_025230604.1:0-840 GCF_018294505.1 Triticum aestivum
TCGCGATAGCGACGACGGACGCCGAGACGAGCACGTGACACCAGTGCCACCCTGTCTTAGCCTAACGTGAGTCGAGGCGGACGTCGTCGCGGTAGCGACAACGGACGCCGAGACGAGCACGTGACACCAGTGCCACCCGGTCTTAGCGTAACGCGAGTCGAGGCGGACGTCGTCCCGGTAGCGACGACGGGCGCCGAGACGAGCACGGGATACCAGTGCCACCCTGTCTTAGCATAACGCGAGTCGAGGCGGACGTCGTCGCGGTAGCAACGACGGACGCCGAGACGAGCACGTGACACCACTGCCTCCCTGTCTTAGTGTAACACGAGTCGAGGCAGACGTCATTGCGGTAGCGACGACGGACGCCAAGACGAGCACGTGACACCAGTGCCAGCCTGTCTTAGCGTAACGCGAGTCGATGCGGACGTTGTAGCGGTAGCGAAGACGGACGCCGAGACGAGCACGTGACACCACTGCCTCCCTGTCTTAGCGTAACGCGAGTCGAGGCGGCCGTCGTCGCGGTAGCGACGACGGACGACGACACGAGCACGTGACACCAGTGCCACCCAGTCTTAGTGTAACGCGAGTCAAGGCGGACGTCGTCTCGGTAGCGATGACGGACGCCGAGACGAGCACGTGATACCAGTGCCACCCTGCCTGAGCGTAACGCGAGTAGAGGCAGACGTCGTCGCGGTAGCGACAACGGACGCCGAGACGAGCACGTGACACCAGTGCCACCCTGTCTTAGCGTAACGCGAGTCGAGGCGGACGTCATCCCGGTAGTGACGACGGACGCCGAGACGAGCATGGGACACCAGTGCAACCCTGTCTTAGCGTAAC
>NW_025230604.1:874-1389 GCF_018294505.1 Triticum aestivum
GAGCACGTGACACCAGTGCCACCCTGTCTTAGCGTAACGCGAGTCGATGCGGACGTTGTAGCGGTAGCGAAGACGGACGCCGAGACGAGCATGTGACACCACTGCCTCCCTGTCTTAGCGTAACGCGAGTCGAGGCAGCCGTCGTCGCGGTAGCGACGACGGACGACGACACGAGCACGTGACACCAGTGCCACCCTGTCTTAGTGTAATGCGAGTCAAGGAGGACGTCGTCGCGGTAGCGAGGACGGACGCCGAGACGAGCACGTGATACCAGTGCCACCCTGCCTGAGCGTAACGCGAGTCGAGGCAGACGTCGTCGCGGTAGCGACGACGGACGCCGAGACGAGCACGTGACACCAGTGCCACCCTGTCTTAGCGTAACGCGAGTCGAGGCGGACGTCATCCCGGTAGTGACGACGGACGCCGAGACGAGCACGGGACACCAGTGCAACCCTGTCTTAGTGTAAGCGAGTCGAGGCAGACGTCGTCGCGGTAGCGACGACGGACGCCGAGAC
>NW_025230604.1:1540-2271 GCF_018294505.1 Triticum aestivum
GTCGTCGCGGTAGCGACGACGGACGACGAGACAAGCACGGGACACCAGTGTCACCCTGTCTTAGAAAAACGCGAGTCGAGGCGGACGTCGTCGCGATAGCGACGACGGACGCCAAGACGAGCACGCGACACCAGTGCCACCCTGTCTTAGCATAACGCGAGTCGAGGCGGACGTCGTCGCGGTAGCGACGACGGATGCCGAGACGAGCACGTGACACCAGTGCCACCCGGTCTTAGCGTAACGCGAGTCGAGGCGGACGTCGTCGCGGTATCGACGACGGACACCGAGACGAGCACGTGACACCATTGCCATCCTGTCTTAGCGTAAGGCGAGTCGAGGCGGACGTCATCGCGGTAGCGACGACGGCTGCCGAGACGAGCACGTGACACGACTGCCTCCCAGTCTTAGCGTAATGCGAGTCGAGGCGGACGTCATCGCGGTAGCGACGACGGATGCCGAGACGAGCACGTGACACCAGTGCCACCCTTTCTTAGCGTAACGCGAGTCGATGCGGACGTCGTTGCGGTAGCGACGACGGACGCCGATACGAGTACGTGACACCACTGCCTCCCTGTCTTAGCGTAACGCGAGTCGAGGCGGACGTTGTTGCGGAAGCGACGACGGACGCCGAGACGAGTACGGGACACCAGTGCCACCCTGTCTTAGCGTATCGCGAGTCGAGGCGGACGTCGTCGCGGTAGCGATGACGGACGCCGAGACGAGCACGTGAC
>NW_025230604.1:2281-3507 GCF_018294505.1 Triticum aestivum
ATGACAGTACTGCAACCCTGTCTTAGCGTAAGCGAGTCGAGGCGGACGTCGTCGCGGTAGCGACGACGGACGCCGAGACGAGCACGTGACACCAGTGCCTCCCTGTCTCAGCGTAACGCGAGTCGAGGCGGACGTCGTCGCGGTAGCGACGACGGACGCCGAGACGAGCACGTGACACCACTGCCACCCTGTCTTAGCGTAACGCGAGTCGAGGCGGACGTCGTCGCGGTAGCGATGACGGAGGCCGAGACGAGCACGTGACACCAGCGCCACCCTGTCTTAGCGTAACACGAGTCGAGGCGGCGACGACGGACGCCGAGACGAGCACGTGACACCACTGCCTCCCTGTCTTAGCGTAATGCGAGTCGAGGCGGACGTCGTCACGATAGCGACGACGGACGCCGAGATGAGCACGTGACACCAGTGCCACCCTGTCTTAGCGTAACGCGAGTCGAGGCGGACGTCGTTGCGGTAGCGAGGACGGACGCTGAGACGAGCACGTGACAGCACTGCCTCCCTTTTTTAGCGTAACGCGAGTCGAGGCGGACGTCGTTGCGGTAGCGACGACGGACGCTGAGACGAGCACGTGACACCATTGCCAACCTGTCTTAGCGTAACGCGAGTCGAGGCGGACGTCGTCGCGGTAGCGATAACGAACGACGAGACGAGCACGGGACACCAGTGTCACCCTGTCTTAGCGTAACGCGAGTCAAGGCGGACGTCGTCGCGGTAGCGACGATGAACGCCGAGACGAGCACGTGACACCAGTGCCATCCTGTCTTAGCATAACGCGAGTCGAGGCGGACGTCGTCGCAGTAGCGACAACGGACGCCGAGACGAGCACGTGACACCACTGCCACCTTGTCTTAGCGTAACGCGAGTCGAGGCGGACGTCGTCGCGGTAGCGAGGACGGAGGCCAAGACAAGCACGTGACACCATTGCCAGCCTGTCTTAGCGTAACGCAAGTCGAGGCGGAAGTCGTCGCAGTAGCGATGACGGACGCCGAGACGAGCACGTGACACCACTGCCTCCCTGTCTTAGCGTAACGCGAGTCGAGGCGGACGTCGTCGCGGTAACGACGACGGACGCCGAGACGAGCACGTGACTCCAGTGCCACCTTGTCTTAGTGTAACGCGAGTCGAGGCGGACGTCGTCGCGGTAGCGACGATGGAGGCCGAGACGAGCACGTGACAGCACTGCAACCCTGTCTTAGCGTAATGCGAGT
>NW_025230604.1:3517-4493 GCF_018294505.1 Triticum aestivum
ACCCTGTCTTAGCCTAACGCGAGTCGAGGCGGACGTTGTCGCGGTAGCGACAACAGACGCCGAGACGAGCACGTGACACCAGTGCCACCCGGTCTTAGCGTAACGCGAGTCGAGGCGGACGTCGTCCCGGTAGCAACGACGGACGCCGAGACGAGCACGGGATACCAGTGCCACCCTGTCTTAGCGTAACGCGAGTCGAGGCGGACGTCGTCGCGGTAGCAACGACGGACGCCGAGACGAGCACGTGACACCAGTGCCTCCCTGTCTTAGTGTAACGCGAGTCGAGGCGGACGTCGTTGCGGTAGCGACGACGGACGCCGAGACGAGCACGTGACACCAGTGCCACCCTGTCTTAGCGTAACGCGAGTCGATGCGGACGTTGTAGCGGTAGCGAAGACGGACGCCGAGACGAGCACGTGACACCACCGCCTACCTGTCTTAGCGTAACGCGAGTCGAGGCGGCCGTCGTCGCGGTAGCGACAACGGACGACGACATGAGCACGTGACACCAGTGCCACCCTGTCTTAGTGTAACGCGAGTCAAGGCAGACGTCGTCGCGGTAGCGAGGACGGAGGCCGAGACGAGCACGTGACACCATTGCCACCCTGTCTTAGCGTAACGCGAGTCGAGGCGGACGTCGTCGCGGTAGCGACGACGGACACCGAGACGAGCACGTGACACCACTGCCTCCCTGTCTTAGCGTAACGCAAGTCGAGGCGGAAGTCGTCGCGGTAGCGACGACGGACGCCGAGACAAGCACGTGACACCAGTGCCATCCTGTCTTAGCGTAACGCGAATCGAGGCGGACGTCGTCACGGTAGCAACGACGGACGCCGAGACGAGCACGTGATACCAGTGCCACCCTGCCTTAGCGTAACGCGAGTCGAGGCGGACGTCGTCGCGGTACCGACGACGGACGCCGAGATGAGCACGTGACACCAGTGCCACCCTGTCTTAGCGTAACGCGAGTCGAGGC
>NW_025230604.1:5111-5830 GCF_018294505.1 Triticum aestivum
GTCGTCCCGGTAGCAACGACGGACGCCGAGACGAGCACGGGATACCAGTGCCACCCTGTCTTAGCGTAACGCGAGTCGAGGCGGACGTCGTCGCGGTAGCAACGACGGAAGCCGAGACGAGCACGTGACACCACTGCCTCCCTGTCTTAGTGTAACGCGATTCGAGGCGGACGTCATTGCGGTAGCGACGACGGACGCCGAGACGAGCACGTGACACCAGTGCCACCCTGTCTTAGCGTAACGCGAGTCGATGCGGACGTTGTAGCGGTAGCGAAGACGGACGCCGAGACGAGCATGTGACACCACTGCCTCCCTGTCTTAGCGTAACGCGAGTCGAGGCAGCCGTCGTCGCGGTAGCGACGACGGACGACGACACGAGCACGTGACACCAGTGCCACCCTGTCTTAGTGTAATGCGAGTCAAGGAGGACGTCGTCGCGGTAGCGAGGACGGACGCCGAGACGAGCACGTGATACCAGTGCCACCCTGCCTGAGCGTAACGCGAGTCGAGGCAGACGTCGTCGCGGTAGCGACGACGGACGCCGAGACGAGCACGTGACACCAGTGCCACCCTGTCTTAGCGTAACGCGAGTCGAGGCGGACGTCATCCCGGTAGTGACGACGGACGCCGAGACGAGCACGGGACACCAGTGCAACCCTGTCTTAGTGTAAGCGAGTCGAGGCAGACGTCGTCGCGGTAGCGACGACGGACGCCGAGAC
>NW_025230604.1:7454-8185 GCF_018294505.1 Triticum aestivum
GTCGTCGCGGTAGCGACGACGGACGACGAGACAAGCACGGGACACCAGTGTCACCCTGTCTTAGAAAAACGCGAGTCGAGGCGGACGTCGTCGCGATAGCGACGACGGACGCCAAGACGAGCACGCGACACCAGTGCCACCCTGTCTTAGCATAACGCGAGTCGAGGCGGACGTCGTCGCGGTAGCGACGACGGATGCCGAGACGAGCACGTGACACCAGTGCCACCCGGTCTTAGCGTAACGCGAGTCGAGGCGGACGTCGTCGCGGTATCGACGACGGACACCGAGACGAGCACGTGACACCATTGCCATCCTGTCTTAGCGTAAGGCGAGTCGAGGCGGACGTCATCGCGGTAGCGACGACGGCTGCCGAGACGAGCACGTGACACGACTGCCTCCCAGTCTTAGCGTAATGCGAGTCGAGGCGGACGTCATCGCGGTAGCGACGACGGATGCCGAGACGAGCACGTGACACCAGTGCCACCCTTTCTTAGCGTAACGCGAGTCGATGCGGACGTCGTTGCGGTAGCGACGACGGACGCCGATACGAGTACGTGACACCACTGCCTCCCTGTCTTAGCGTAACGCGAGTCGAGGCGGACGTTGTTGCGGAAGCGACGACGGACGCCGAGACGAGTACGGGACACCAGTGCCACCCTGTCTTAGCGTATCGCGAGTCGAGGCGGACGTCGTCGCGGTAGCGATGACGGACGCCGAGACGAGCACGTGAC
>NW_025230604.1:9452-10161 GCF_018294505.1 Triticum aestivum
CGAGTCGAGGCAGACGTCGTCGCGGTAGCGACGACGGACGCCGAGACGAGCACGTGACACCAGTGCCACCCTGTCTTAGCGTAACGCGAGTCGAGGCGGACGTCGTCCCGGTAGCGACGACGGACGCCGAGACGAGCACGGGATACCAGTGCCACCCTGTCTTAGCATAACGCGAGTCGAGGCGGACGTCGTCGCGGTAGCAACGACGGACGCCGAGACGAGCACGTGACACCACTGCCTCCCTGTCTTAGTGTAACGCGAGTCGAGGCGGACGTCGTTGCGGTAGCGACGACGGACGCCGAGACGAGCACGTGACACCACTGCCTCCCTGTCTTAGTGTAACGCGAGTCGAGGCGGACGTCGTTGCGGTAGCGACGACGGACGCCGAGACGAGCACGTGACACCAGTGCCACCCTGTCTTAGCGTAACGCGAGTCGATGCGGACGTTGTAGCGGTAGCGAAGACGGACGCCGAGACGAGCATCTGACACCACTGCCTCCCTGTCTTAGCGTAACGCGAGTCGAGGCGGCCGTCGTCGCGGTAGCGACGACGGATGACGACACGAGCACGTGACACCAGTGCCACCCTGTCTTAGTGTAACGCGAGTCAAGGAGGACGTCGTCGCAGTAGCGATGACGGACGCCGAGACGAGCACGTGATACCAGTGCCACCCTGCCTGAGCGTAACACGAGTCGAGGCAGACGTCGTC
>NW_025230604.1:10638-11366 GCF_018294505.1 Triticum aestivum
CGAGTCGATGCGGACGTTGTAGCGGTAGCGAAGACGGACGCCGAGACGAGCATCTGACACCACTGCCTCCCTGTCTTAGCGTAACGCGAGTCGAGGCGGCCGTCGTCGCGGTAGCGACGACGGACGACGACACGAGCACGTGACACCAGTGCCACCCTGTCTTAGTGTAACGCGAGTCAAGGAGGACGTCGTCGCGGTAGCGATGACGGACGCCGAGACGAGCACGTGATACCAGTGCCACCCTGCCTGAGCGTAACGCGAGTCGAGGCAGACGTCGTCGCGGTAGCGACGACGGACGCCGAGACGAGCACGTGACACCAGTGCCACCCTGTCTTAGCGTAACGCGAGTCGAGGCGGACGTCGTCCCGGTAGCGACGACGGACGCCGAGACGAGCACGGGATACCAGTGCCACCCTGTCTTAGCATAACGCGAGTCGAGGCGGACGTCGTCGCGGTAGCAACGACGGACGCCGAGACGAGCACGTGACACCACTGCCTCCCTGTCTTAGTGTAACGCGAGTCGAGGCGGACGTCGTTGCGGTAGCGACGACGGACGCCGAGACGAGCACGTGACACCACTGCCTCCCTGTCTTAGTGTAACGCGAGTCGAGGCGGACGTCGTTGCGGTAGCGACGACGGACGCCGAGACGAGCACGTGACACCAGTGCCACCCTGTCTTAGCGTAACGCGAGTCGATGCGGACGTTGTAGCGGTAGCGAAGACGGACG
>NW_025230604.1:11734-13669 GCF_018294505.1 Triticum aestivum
GACGCCGAGACGAGCACGTGATACCAGTGCCGCCCTGCCTGAGCGTAACGCGAGTCGAGGCAGACGTCGTCGCGGTAGCGACGACGGACGCCGAGACGAGCACGTGACACCAGTGCCACCCTGTCTTAGCGTAACGCGAGTCGAGGCGGACGTCGTCCCGGTAGCGACGACGGACGCCGAGACGAGCACGGGATACCAGTGCCACCCTGTCTTAGCATAACGCGAGTCGAGGCGGACGTCATCGCGGTAGCAACGACGGACGCCGAGACGAGCACGTGACACCACTGCCTCCCTGTCTTAGTGTAACGCGAGTCGAGGCGGACGTCGTTGCGGTAGCTGTCAGGACCCCGACTCGATGTCACATCGATCTAGCCGGTAACACTTCATATCACTTTGCGGCCTCACGCACGATATTCCCACGGGTGTCGCCTTACCTTTGCCCGGGACCGTTTGCGCCTTTTGGCTCACGTATATGATAGTGTCGCTAGCATCCATATGATAAAGAGCCCGGGCTGACATGACTAGTCGTAAACCCAAAGTGGCACAGACTTACAGGGACATGCATCCATGACCCAGCTTCGAACGTGTCGGTCATCAGCAAGTGGGTCCGGGCTGTAGCACTGGGCTAGCAGGACTCCGGTAAACCGGGCTGTAGCGGGCTAACAGGACTCCGGTACTCAAAGCGTGACATTTCCCCGAAGGGACAGACACAGGAACGAAGAAGGACACATGCCGGCCAGCCTAAGTGTTCCAGAGCAGTAGCAAGCTACCATGGCTCAGCGGTAACACTAGGAGACATTTCCCGGTAAGAGAGGCTACTAAAGATAAACAACTAGATAGTCAGATCCCACACATACCAAGCATTTCAATCATACACACAATATGCTCGATATGTGCAAATACAACGAAGCAGCACAACATGACTCTATGACACAAGTACTTTATTTAAGGCTCAGGGAGCCATACATATCATACACAAAGGTACGGATCTCACGACCCAACATACAAGTCATACAGTCATACAAGCCAACAGCGGAAGTACTTTGTCTGGGTATAGACAACTAGTAAAATAAAAGAGGCTTGGAAGCCTAACTATACTACGTGGTCCATCACAAGCTCAGGGTCACCACCTGGGTCTTTAGCCTACTCGTTGATGTCAACGTCTACATAGAACCCATCAGAAGGGGTTGCAGCGTCTTCTGTAAAAATGTAGATTATAGCAACATGAGTACAAAGGTACTCAGCAAGACTTACATCAGATCCTACATACATGCATAGTATCAAGAAGGGTCGGTGGAGTTATTGCAGCAAGCCAGCTTTGACTCTTGGCTAGACTATCCTACGATACTCCAACTTGAAATAGTTTTGCGCACACGAGTCCACTAATCACCACTTCAATACACTACCGAGGATCCACCTCCGTCTTCCTATGGAAGAGCCATCCTCAGCACTCACACTTATCTTGAGGCTTTTAACAGTTTCCATTTACTTGTCTATGAACTGTATAGGCAACCAAGTAGTCCTTTACCGCGGACGCGGCTATTCGAATAGATCATGATAACCCTGCAGGGGTGTACTTCTTCATACACGCTCTCACCTCTTACCGTCGCTTACACGACATGTACTCGGCAACCTTCAAGCGGAAGCCCAACGTGGGTGTCGGCCACGACCTACCTAATCACCTAAGCCTCCAGTCCAGGTTTATCGCCTATTCAGGTTCCATCCGCAGGGAGTCCGGCCGAGGTTTCCCATACGGCCCCGAACGATGTGAACAGGGTTCCCGAGATACCTAACGGGTATTCGGTACACCGTGCCACGTACCTACCGCATCACAGCCCACCCCTACGGTCAGCGCTGTCCACGGCCTCCAGTAGGCTACAAACACCAGAAACTACTTGCAACTCCTGGACGGAGAACTAGGGTGAATAAGAAGTC
>NW_025230605.1:0-13660 GCF_018294505.1 Triticum aestivum
GGAGTCTCATTCCGACTTGTGGGGGAATCATAGTCTCCATCATTCTTCCCTCACTGGGACAATGCTCTAATAATGATGATCATCACACTTTTATTTTTCTTACAACTCAACAATTACAACTCGATACTTAGAACAAAATATGACTCTATGTGAATGCATCCGGTGGTGTACCGAGATATGCAATATGACAATGATGAATGTGTCATGATGAACTAGATGGTGGAAAGTTACATGGCAATATATCTCGGAATGGCTATGGAAATGCCATAGTAGGTAGGTATGGTGGCTGTTTTGAGGAAGGTATATGGTAGGTGTATGATACCGGCGAAAGTTGCGCGGTATTAGAGAGGCTAGCAAGGGTGGAAGGGTGAGAGTGCGTATAATCCATGGACTCAACATTAGTCATAAAGAACTCATATACTTATTGCAAAAAATTTAGAAGCTATCAAAGCAAAGTACTACGCGCATGCTCCTAGGGGGATAGATTGGTAGGAAAAAACCATCGCTCATCCCCGACCGCCACTCATAAGAAAGACAATCAATAAATAAATCATGCTCCGACTTCATCACATAACGGTTCACCATACGTGCATGCTATGGGAATCACAAACTTCAACACAAGTATTCTTTAAATTCACAACTACTCAACTAGCATGACTTTAATATTATCACCTCCATATCTCAAAACAATTATCATGCTTCAATCTTTTCTTAGTATTCAACACACTCAAAAGAAAGTTTCAAAAATCTTGAATACCAAGCATATTATTATTAGGCTAATTACCATGCTATTTAAGAAACTCTCAAATTAATTTAAGTGAAGCATAAGAGATCAATAGTTTCTTTAAAACGAATCCACCACCATGCTCTAAAAGATCTAAGTGAAGCACATAGAGCAAAATCATCTAACTCGAAGGATATAAGTGAAGCACATAAAGCAAAATTATCTAGCTCAAAAGATATAAGTGAAGCACATAGAGTATTATATCAAATTTTAATTCATGTATGGCTCTCTCAAAAGGTGTGTACAACAAGGATGATTGTGATATACTAGCAAACAAAGACACAAATAATACAAGACGCTTCAAGCAAAACACATATCATGTTGGTGAATAAAAATATAGCTCCAAGTAAATTACCGATGGAAGTGGACGAAAAGAGGGGATGCCTTCCGGGGCATCCCCAAGCTTTAACTTTTTGGTGTCCTTGGATTATCTTTGGAGTGCCATGGGCATCCCCAAGCTTAGGCTCTTTCCACTCCTTATTCCATGATCCATCAAAAGAATTCACTCAAAACTTGAAAACTTCACAACACAAAACTCAAAATAGAAAACTCGTGAGCTCCGTTAGCGAAAGAAAACAAAAGACCACTTCAAGGTACTGTAATGAACTCATTTTTTATTTATATTGGTGTTAAACCTACTGTATTAAAACTTCTCTATGGATTATAAACTATTTTACTAGCCATAGATTCATCAAAATAAGCAAACAACACACGAAAAACAGAATCTGTCAAAAACAGAACAGTCTGTAGTGATCTGTAGCTAGCGCAAGATCTGGAACCCCAAAAATTCTAAAATAAATTTCTGGACGTGAGGAATTTATCTATTAATCATCTTCAAAAAGAATTAACTAAATATCACTCTTAAAATAAAAATGATAGCTGTTCTCGTGAGCGCTAAAGTTTCTGTTTTTTACAGCAAGTTCAACAAGACTTTCCCCAAGTCTTTCCAACGATTCTACTTGGCCCAAACACTAATTAAACACAAAAAACACAACCTAAACAGAGGCTAAATAATTTATTTATTACTAAACAGGAGCAAATATCAAGGAATAAGAATAAAATTGGGTTGCCTCCCAACAAGCGCTATCGTTTAACGCCGCTAACTAGGCATAACAAGCAAGAATAGATTTAGGTATTGCCATCTTTGGTAGGCAATTGATGAGAGTTTCATATGGTAATTTTATTTTCTTTCTTGGAAAGTGTCCCATGCCCCTTTTTAATGGAAATTGGAATCTAATATTTCCTTCCTTCATATCAATAATCGCACCAAACGTTCTAAGGAAAGGTCTACCAAGAATAATAGGACAAGAAGGATTACAATCTATATCAAGAACAATGAAATCTACGGGCACATAATTCCTATTTGCAACAATAAGAACATCATTAATTCTTCCCATAGGTTTCTTAATAGTGGAATCCGCAAGATGCAAGTCTAGAGAGCAATCATCAAAATTACGGAAATCTAGTAAATCACACAAAGTCTTGGGAATAGTAGAGACACTAGCACCCAAATCACACAAAGCATAAAACGCATGATCTTTAATTTTAATTTTAATAGTTGGTTCCCACTCATCATAGAGTTTTCTAGGGATAGAAACTTTCAACTCAAGTTTTTCTTCATAGGATTGCATCAAGGCATCAACAATATGTTCGGTAAAGGCTTTATTTCGACTATAAGCGTGTGGAGAATTTAGCACGGATTGCAACAAGGAAATACAATCAATCAAAGAGCAACTTTCATAATTAAATTCCTTGAAATCCAATATAATGGGTTTAGCAACATCTAGATTTTTATTTCTTTCGATCCCACTTTCATCAATTTCATCATTAAGATCTAAACACTCCAAATTTTTAGAAAGCCTTCTAGGTAAAGGAAGATCATATTCAGTTCCATCAAGATTTATATTGCAAAACAAAGATTTAATTGAAGACACATCAATAACTTTTAGATCTTCATCATTACTTTCATAGGAATTGGAAGAACACGCTTTAATAAAGGCATCTTTGGAAGCACGCATCCTAGCGGTTCTTTCTTTACACTCATCAATTGAAATTCCCATGGCTTTTAGAGACTCATTAATATCATGCTTAGGTGGAATAGATCTAAGTTTCAAAGCATCAACATCAAGAGCAATTCTATCAACGTTCCTACCCAAATCATCAATCTTAAGCAATTTTTCTTCAATCATAGCATTAAAATTCTTTTGCGAAGAAATAAATTCTTTAATATTAGATTCAAAATCAGAGGGCATCTTATTATAATTTCCATAAGAGTTGTTGTAGGAATTCTCATAATTATTAGAAGGATTACTAGGATATGGCCTAGGATTAAAATTCCCTCTATAAGCGTTGTTACCAAAATTATTCCTACCAACCACTGTTCAAGATATCTTCCGATATTCTGATAAATCGGCCGATTTACCGCTTACCGTTGTTTGACCGATAAGATAAATCGGCCGATAAATCAGCCAATATGGCGATAAATTGGCTGAAATGCCGATAAACTGGCCGATTTACCCCTTATCATGGGTCAACCGATAAGTTCCCGATAAGCGATATCCCCAACATTGCTACCAACAAAATTCAGATCCATAGATTCATTATTATTCTCAATCAAAGTAGACAAAGGCATATCATTAGGATCAGAGGAAACACTCTTAGTAGCAAATAATTTCATAAGTTCATCCATCTTTCCACTCAACACATCAATTTCCTCTATCACATGCACTTTTTTATTAGAAGTTCTTTTAGTATGCCATTGAGAATAATTAACCATAATATTATCTAGGAGTTTAGTAGCATCTGCTAAAGTGATTTCCATAAAAGTGCCTCCCGCAGCCGAATCTAAAAGATTTCTAGAAGCAAAATTCAATCCGGCATAAATTTTTTGTATAATCATCCAAAAATTCAAACCATGAGTAGGGCAATTACGTATCATTAATTTCATTCTCTCCCAAGCTTGTGCAACATGTTCATGATCAAATTGTTTAAAGTTCATAATATCGTTTCTAAGATAGATGATCTTAGCGGGAGGAAAATACTTAGAGATAAAAGCATCTTTGGACTTGTTCCATGAATCAATACTATTCTTAGGCAAATATGAAAACCAAGCTTTAGCACGATCTCTAAGAGAAAAAGGAAATAGATTCAATTTAACGACATCATTATTGACATCCTTTTTCTTTTGCATATCACATAAATCAACGAAGCTATTTAGATGAGTAGCGACATCTTCACTAGGAAGGCCGGCGAATTTGATCTTTCATAACAAGATTCAACAAAGCAGTATTAATTTCACAAGATTCAGCATCGGTAAAAGGAGCAATTGGAGTGCTAAGGAAATCATTATTATTGGTATTGGTGAAGTCACACAATTTAGTAGTATCTTGAGCCATCGCGACAAACAAGCAATCTAACACACAAGCAAACAAAAGCAAACGAGCAAAAAGAGGCAAATAGAGAGGGAGGATAGAGAGAGAGGGCAAATAAAATGGCAAGGGTGAATTGAGGGGAGAGGAAAATGAGAGGCAAATGGCAAATAATGTAATGCGAGAGATATGGATTGTGATGGGTACTTGGTATATGACTTTTTGCGTAGACTCCCCGGCAACGGCGCCAGAAATCCTTCTTGCTACGTCTTGAGCTTGTGTTGGTTTTCCCCGAAGAGGAAGGGATGATGCAACAGAGTAGCGTAAGTATTTCCCTTAGTTTTTGAAAACCAAGGTATCAATCTAGTAGGAGCCCACGCTCAAGTCCCTCGTACCTACACAAAGCGATAGCTACTCGCAACCAACGCGATTAGGGGTTGTCAAGCCCTTCACGGTCACTTACGAGAGTGAGACCTGATAGATAGAATATTTTTGGTATTTTTGATATAAAGATGCAAAGTAAAAAGTAAAATCAAAGTAAATAGCAAAACAATATAAATGTGATGGAGGTTGATATGATGAGAATAGACCCGGGGGCCATAGGTTTCACTAGTGGCTTCTCTCAAGAGCATAAGTATTCTACGGTGGGTGAACAAATTACTGTTGAGCAATTGATAGAATTGAGCATAATTATGAGAATATCTAGGCATGATCATGTATATAGGCATCACGTCCATGACAAGTAGATCGAAACGATTCTGCATCTACTACTATTACTCCACTCATCGACCGCTATCCAGCATGCATCTAGAGTATTAAGTTAAAAACAGAGTAACGCCTTAAGCAAGATGACATGATGTAGAGAGATAAATTCATGCAATATGAAATAAACCCCATCTTGTTATCCTTGATGGCAATGATACAATACGTGCCTTGCTGCCCCTTCTGTCACTGGGTAAGGACACCGCAAGATCGAACCCAAAGCTAAGCACTTCTCTCATGGCAAGAACTACCAATCTAGTTGGCCAAACCAAACGGATAATTCGAAGAGACTTGCAAAGATAACCAACCATACATAAAAGAATTCAGAGAAGATTCAAATATTATTCATAGATAGACTTGATCATAAACCCACAATTCATCGGTCTCAACAAACACACCGCAAAAAGAAGATTACATCGAATAGATCTCCACGAGAGAGGGGGAGAACTTTGTATTGAGATTCAAAGAGAGAGAAGAAGCCATCTAGCTACTAACTATGGACCCGAAGGTCTGAGGTAAACTACTCACACTTCATCGGAGAGGCTATGGTGATGTAGAAGCCCTCCGTGATGACGGCCCTCTTCCGGCGGAGCTTCGGAACAGGCCCCAAGATGGGATCTCGTGGATACAGAAAGTTGCGGCGGTGGAATTAGGTTTTTGGCTCCTCTTCTAATCGTTTGGGGGTACGTGTGTATATATAGGAGGAAGAAGTACGCCGGAGGAGCAACGAGGGGCCCACGAGGCAGGGGGCGCGCCCTATGGGGGCGCCCCCCACCCTCGTGACCGCCTCTTTTGTTCCTTGGAGCAGGGTCCAAGTCTCCTGGATCACGTTCGGTGAGATAATCACGTTCCCGAAGATTTTATTCCGTTTGGACTCCGTTTGATATTCCGTTTCTTCGAAACACTGAAATAGGCAAAAAACAGCAATTCTGGGTTGGGCCTCCGGTTAATAGGTTAGTCCCAAAAATAATATAAAAGTGGAAAATAAAGCCCAATATAGTCCAAAACAGTAGATAATATAGCATGGAGCAATCAAAAATTATAGATACGTTGGAGACGTATCAGGCATCCCCAAGCTTAATTCCTGCTCGTCCTCGAGTAGGTAAATGATAAAAAGAGAATTTTTGATGCGGAGTGCTGCTTGGCATAATTTCAATGCAAATCTTCTTAATTGTGGTATGAATATTCATATTATAAAGATTCAAGACAAATGTTTATATTGACATAGAAAATAATAATACTTCAAGCATACTAACAAAGCAATTATGTCTTCTCAAAATAACATGGCTAAAGAAAGTTATCCCTACAAAATCATTTAGTCTAGCTATGCTCCATCTTCCCCACACAAAGTATTTAAATCATTCACAACCCCGATGACAAGCCAAGCAATTGTTTCATACTCTAACTTTTTCAAAACTTTTTCAATCTCCATGCAATACATGAGCGTGAGCCATGGATATAGCACTATAGGTGGAATGGAATGATGGTTGTGGAGAAGACAAAAAGGGAGAAGATAGTCTCACATCAACTAGGCGTATCAACGGGCTATGGAGATGCCCATCAATAGATATCAATGTGAGTGAGTAGGGATTGCCATGCAACGGATGCACTAGAGCTATAAATATATGAAAGCTCAACAAAAAAACTAGTGGGTGTGCATCCAACTTGCTTGCTCATGAAGACCTAGGGCAATTTGAGAAAGCCCATCATTGGAATATACAAGCCAAGTTCTATAATGAAAGATTCCCACTAGTATATGAAAGTGATAACATGAGAGACTCTCTACTATGAAGATCATGGTGCTACTTTGAAGCACAAGTGTGGTAAAAGGATAGTAACATTGTCCCTTCTCTCTTTTTCTCTCATCATTTTATATTTTTTTGTATGGCCTTTCTCTCTTTTTTATGGCCTTTCTCTTTTTTTATTTGGGCTTCTTTGGCCTCTCTTTTTTTCGTCCGGAGTCTCATCCCGACTTGTGGGGGAATCATAGTCTCCATCATTCTTCCCTCACTGGGACAATGCTCTAATAATGATGATCATCACACTTTTATTTTTCTTACAACTCAACAATTACAACTCGATACTTAGAACAAAATATGACTCTATGTGAATGCATCCGGTGGTGTACCGAGATATGCAATATGACAATGATGAATGTGTCATGATGAACTAGATGGTGGAAAGTTACATGGCAATATATCTCGGAATGGCTATGGAAATGCCATAGTAGGTAGGTATGATGGCTGTTTTGAGGAAGGTATATGGTAGGTGTATGATACCGGCGAAAGTTGCGCGGTATTAGAGAGGCTAGCAAGGGTGGAAGGGTGAGAGTGCGTATAATCCATGGACTCAACATTAGTCATAAAGAACTCATATACTTATTGCAAAAAATTTAGAAGCTATCAAAGCAAAGTACTACGCGCATGCTCCTAGGGGGATAGATTGGTAGGAAAAAACCACCGCTCATCCCCGACCGCCACTCATAAGAAAGACAATCAATAAATAAATCATGCTCCGACTTCATCACATAACGGTTCACCATACGTGCATGCTATGGGAATCACAAACTTCAACACAAGTATTCTTTAAATTCACAACTACTCAACTAGCATGACTTTAATATTATCACCTCCATATCTCAAAACAATTATCATGCTTCAATCTTTTCTTAGTATTCAACACACTCAAAAGAAAGTTTCAGAAATCTTGAATACCAAGCATATTATTATTAGGCTAATTACCATGCTATTTAAGAAACTCTCAAATTAATTTAAGTGAAGCATAAGAGATCAATAGTTTCTTTAAAACGAATCCACCACCATGCTCTAAAAGATCTAAGTGAAGCACATAGAGCAAAATCATCTAACTCGAAGGATATAAGTGAAGCACATAAAGCAAAATTATCTAGCTCAAAAGATATAAGTGAAGCACATAGAGTATTATATCAAATTTTAATTCATGTATGGCTCTCTCAAAAGGTGTGTACAACAAGGATGATTGTGATATACTAGCAAACAAAGACACAAATAATACAAGACGCTTCAAGCAAAACACATATCATGTTGGTGAATAAAAATATAGCTCCAAGTAAATTACCGATGGAAGTGGACGAAAAGAGGGGATGCCTTCCGGGGCATCCCCAAGCTTTAACTTTTTGGTGTCCTTGGATTATCTTTGGGGTGCCATGGGCATCCCCAAGCTTAGGCTCTTTCCACTCCTTATTCCATGATCCATCAAAAGAATTCACTCAAAACTTGAAAACTTCACAACACAAAACTCAAAATAGAAAACTCGTGAGCTCCGTTAGCGAAAGAAAACAAAAGACCACTTCAAGGTACTGTAATGAACTCATTCTTTATTTATATTGGTGTTAAACCTAATGTATTCCAACTTCTCTATGGATTATAAACTATTTTACTAGCCATAGATTCATCAAAATAAGCAAACAACACACGAAAAACAGAATCTGTCAAAAACAGAACAGTCTGTAGTGATCTGTAGCTAGGGCAAGATATGGAACCCCAAAAATTCTAAAATATATTTCTGGACGTGAGGAATTTATCTATTAATCATCTTCAAAAAGAATTAACTAAATATCACTCTTAAAATAAAAATGATAGCAGTTCTCGTGAGCGCTAAAGTTTCTGTTTTTTACAGCAAGTTCAACAAGACTTTCCCCAAGTCTTTCCAACGATTCTACTTGGCCCAAACACTAATTAAACACAAAAAACACAACCTAAACAGAGGCTAAATAATTTATTTATTACTAAACAGGAGCAAATAACAAGGAATAATAATAAAATTGGGTTGCCTCCCAACAAGCGCTATCGTTTAACGCCCCTAACTAGGCATAACAAGCAAGAATAGATTTAGGTATTGCCATCTTTGGTAGGCAATTCATGATAGTTTCATATGGTAATTTTATTTTCTTTCTTGGAAAGTGTTCCATGCCCCTTTTTAATGGAAATTGGAATCTAATATTTCCTTCCTTCATATCAATAATCGCACCAACCGTTCTAAGGAAAGGTCTACCAAGAATAATAGGACAAGAAGGATTGCAATCTATATCAAGAACAATGAAATCTACGGGCACATAATTCCTATTTTCAACAATAAGAACATCATTAATTCTTCCCATAGGTTTCTTAATAGTGGAATCCGCAAGATGCAAGTTTAGAGAGCAATCATCAAAATTACGGAAATCTAGTAAATCACACAAAGTCTTGGGAATAGTAGAGACACTAGCACCCAAATGACACAAAGCATAAAACTCATGATCTTTAATTTTAATTTTAATAGTTGGTTCCCACTCATCATAGAGTTTTCTAGGGATAGAAACTTTCAACTCAAGTTTTTCTTCATAGGATTGCATCAAGGCATCAACAATATGTTCGGTAAAGGCTTTATTTCGAGTATAAGCATGTGGAGAATTTAGCACGGATTGCAATAAGGAAATACAATCAATCAAAGAGCAACTTTCATAATTAAATTCCTTGAAATCCAATATAGTGGGTTTAGCAACATCTAGATTTTTATTTCTTTCCATCCCACTTTCATCAATTTTATCATTAAGATCTAAACACTCCAAATTTTTAGAACGCCTTCTAGGTAAAGGAAGATCATATTCAGTTCCATCAAGATTTATATTGCAAAACAAAGATTTAATTGAAGACACATCAATAACTTTTAGATCTTCATCATTACTTTCATAGGAATTGGAAGAACACGCTTTAATAAAGGCATCTTTGGAAGCACGCATCCTAGCGGTTCTTTCTTTACACTCATCAATTGAAATTCCCATGGCTTTTAGAGACTCATTAATATCATGCTTAGGTGGAATAGATCTAAGTTTCAAAGCATCAACATCAAGAGCAATTCTATCAACGTTCCTAGCCAAATCATCAATCTTAAGCAAGTTTTCTTCAATCATAGCATTAAAATTCTTTTGCGAAGAAATAAATTCTTTAATATTAGATTCAAAATCAGAGGGCATCTTATTATAATTTCCATAAGAGTTGTTGTAGGAATTCTCATAATTATTAGAAGGATTACTAGGATATGGCCTAGGATTAAAATTCCCTCTATAACCGTTGTTACCAAAATTATTCCTACCAACCACTGTTCAAGATATCTTCCGATATTCTGATAAATCGGCCGATTTACCGCTTACCGTTGTTTGACCGATAAGATAAATCGGCCGATAAATCAGCCGATATGGCGATAAATTGGCCGAAATGCCGATAAACTGGCTGATTTACCCCTTATCATGGGTCAACCGATAAGTTCCCGATAAGCGATATCCCCAACATTGCTACCAACAAAATTCATATCCATAGATTCATTATTATTCTCAATCAAAGTAGACAAAGGCATATCATTAGGATCAGAGGAAACACTCTTAGTAGCAAATAATTTCATAAGTTCATCCATCTTTCCACTCAACACATTAATTTCCTCTATCACATGCACTTTTTTATTAGAAGTTCTTTCAGTATGCCATTGATAATAATTAACCATAATATTATCCAGGAGTTTAGTAGCATCTCCTAAAGTGATTTCCATAAAAGTGCCTCCCGCAGCCGAATCTAAAAGATTTTTAGAAGCAAAATTCAATCCGGCATAAATTTTTTGTATAATCATCCACAAATTCAAACCATGAGTAGGGCAATTACGTATCATTAATTTCATTCTCTCCCAAGCTTGTGCAACATGTTCATGATCAAATTGTTTAAAGTTCATAATATCGTTTCTAAGATAGATGATCTTAGCGGGAGGAAAATACTTAGAGATAAAAGCATCTTTGCACTTGTTCCATGAATCAATACTATTCTTAGGCAAAGACGAAAACCAAGCTTTAGCACGATCTCTAAGAGAAAAAGGAAATAGCTTCAATTTAACGACATCATTATTGACATCCTTTTTCTTTTGCATATCACATAAATCAACGAAGCTATTTAGATGAGTAGCGGCATCTTCACTAGGAAGGCCGACGAATTTGATCTTTCATAACAAGATTCAACAAAGCAGTATTAATTTCACAAGATTCAGCATCGGTAAGAGCAGCAATCGGAGTGCTAAGGAAATCATTATTATTGGTATTGGTGAAGTCACACAATTTAGTAGTATCTTGAGCCATCGCGACAAACAAGCAATCTAACACACAAGCAAACAAAAGCAAACGAGCAAAAAGAGGCAAATAGAGAGGGAGGATAGAGAGAGAGGGCAAATAAAACGGCAAGGGTGAATTGAGGGGAGAGGAAAATGAGAGGCAAATGGCAAATAATGTAATGCGAGAGATATGGATTGTGATGGGTACTTGGTATATGACTTTTTGCGTAGACTCCCCGGCAACGGCGCCAGAAATCCTTCTTGCTACGTCTTGAGCTTGTGTTGGTTTTCCCCGAAGAGGAAGGGATGATGCAACAGAGTAGCGTAAGTATTTCCCTTAGTTTTTGAAAACCAAGGTATCAATCTAGTAGGAGCCCACGCTCAAGTCCCTCGTACCTACACAAAGCGATAGCTACTCGCAACCAACGCGATTAGGGGTTGTCAATCCCTTCACGGTCACTTACGAGAGTGAGATCTGATAGATAGAATATTTTTGGTATTTTTGATATAAAGATGCAAAGTAAAAAGTAAAATCAAAGTAAATAGCAAAACAATATAAATGTGATGGAGGTTGATATGATGAGAATAGACCCGGGGGCATAGGTTTCACTAGTGGCTTCTCTCAAGAGCATAAGTATTCTACGGTGGGTGAACAAATTACTGTTGAGCAATTGATAGAATTGAGCATAATTATGAGAATATCTAGGCATGATCATGTATATAGGCATCACGTCCATGACAAGTAGATCGAAACGATTCTGCATCTACTACTATTACTCCACTCATCGACCGCTATCCAGCATGCATCTAGAGTATTAAGTTAAAAACAGAGTAACGCCTTAAGCAAGATGACATGATGTAGAGAGATAAATTCATGCAATATGAAATAAACCCCATCTTGTTATCCTCGATGGCAACGATACAATACGTGCCTTGCTGCCCCTTCTGTCACTGGGTAAGGACACCGCAAGATCGAACCCAAAGCTAAGCACTTCTCCCATGGCAAGAACTACCAATCTAGTTGGCCAAACCAAACGGATAATTCGAAGAGACTTGCAAAGATAACCGACCATACATAAAAGAATTCAGAGAAGATTCAAATATTATTCATAGATAGACTTGATCATAAACCCACAATTCATCGGTCTCAACAAACACACCGCAAAAAGAAGATTACATCGAATAGATCTCCACGAGAGAGGGGGAGAACTTTGTATTGAGATTCAAAGAGAGAGAAGAAGCCATCTAGCTACTAACTATGGACCCGAAGGTCTGAGGTAAACTACTCACACTTCATCGGAGAGGCTATGGTGATGTAGAAGCCCTCCGTGATGAAGGCCCTCTTCCGGCGGAGCTCCGGAATAGGCCACAAGATGGGATCTCGTGGATACAGAAAGTTGCGGCGGTGGAATTAGGTTTTTGGCTCCTCTTCTGATCGTTTGGGGGTACGTGTGTATATATAGGAGGAAGAAGTACGCCGGAGGAGCAACGAGGGGCCCACGAGGCAGTGGGCGCGCCCTAGGGGGGCACCCCCCACCCTCGTGACCGCCTCTTTTGTTCCTTGGAGCAGAGTCCAAGTCTCCTGGATCACATTCGGTGAGATAATCACGTTCCCGAAGATTTTATTCCGTTTGGACTCCGTTTGATATTCCGTTTCTTCGAAACACTGAAACAGGCAAAAAACAGCAATTCTGGGTTGGGCCTCCGGTTAATAGGTTAGTCCCAAAAATAATATAAAAGTGGAAAATAAAGCCCAATATAGTCCAAAACAGTAGATAATATAGCATGGAGCAATCAAAAATTATAGATACGTTGGAGACGTATCAGGCATCCCCAAGCTTAATTCCTGCTCGTCCTCGAGTAGGTAAATGATAAAAAGAGAATTTTTGATGCGGAGTGCTACTTGGCATAATTTCAATGCAAATCTTCTTAATTGTGGTATGAATATTCAGATTATAAAGATTCAAGACAAATGTTTATATTGACATAGAAAATAATAATACTTCAAGCATACTAACAAAGCAATTATGTCTTCTCAAAATAACATGGCTAAAGAAAGTTATCCCTACAAAATCATTTAGTCTAGCTATGCTCCATCTTCCCCACACAAAGTATTTAAATCATTCACAACCCCGATGACAAGCCAAGCAATTGTTTCATACTCTAACTTTTTCAAAACTTTTTCAATCTCCATGCAATACATGAGCGTGAGCCATGGATATAGCACTATAGGTGGAATGGAATGATGGTTGTGGAGAAGACAAAAAGGGAGAAGATAGTCTCACATCAACTAGGCGTATCAACGGGCTATGGAGATGCCCATCAATAGATATCAATGTGAGTGAGTAGGGATTGCCATGCAACGGATGCACTAGAGCTATAAATATATGAAAGCTCAACAAAAAAACTAGTGGGTGTGCATCCAACTTGCTTGCTCATGAAGACCTAGGGCAATTTGAGAAAGCCCATCATTGGAATATACAAGCCAAGTTCTATAATGAAAGATTCCCACTAGTATATGAAAGTGATAACATGAGAGACTCTCTACTATGAAGATCATGGTGCTACTTTGAAGCACAAGTGTGGTAAAAGGATAGTAACATTGTCCCTTCTCTCTTTTTCTCTCATCATTTTATAT
>NW_025230606.1:0-6783 GCF_018294505.1 Triticum aestivum
GCCAAAGTGTCCCATTAATCCTCCTCCATGCGCCTCCTGCAACAACAAAAGACGAACGAAGCTAGCTGGAATGCATAGCTTGTTAGCACGAAACACAAATCCATCGTTAACGACGAACTTGTTCCACATTCTTCCTTCTTTACAATTCTGCATTACATCTTTAAAATCAGCATCATGCACATATTGATCTTTGATGGTCTCCAAACCAAATATTTTGAAGTCAAGTTGTGAAAGCATAGTATAGCGGCGAGACAATGCATCAGCAATAACATTTTCTTTTCCCTTCTTGTGTTTAATGACATAAGGAAAAGTCTCAATGAATTCAACCCATTTAGCATGTCTACGATTCAGTTTAGCTTGACTTTTAATATGTTTCAAAGATTCATGATCAGAATGTATAACAAATTCTTTGGGCCATAAATAATGTTGCCATGTTTCTAAAGTCCGAACAAGAGCATATAATTCTTTACCATAAGTAGAATAATTCAGACTAGGCCCACTCAATTTTTCAGAAAAGTATGCAATAGGTTTGCCATCTTGTAATAACACACCGCCTAATCCAATTCCACTAGCATCACATTCAAGCTCAAAAGTCTTATTAAAATCAGGAAGTTGGAGTAAAGGAGCATGTGTCAACTTATCTTTCAATACCGAGAATGCTTCTTCCTGTGCGGTACCCCAAAGAAAAGGCACATCTTTCTTTGTAAGCTCATTGAGAGGTGCAGCAATGGTGCTGAAATCTCTCACAAAACGCCTATAGAATCCAGCGAGGCCAAGAAAACTCCTCAATTGTGTGACCGTTTTGGGTTGCGGCCAACTCTCAATAGCTTCAATCTTGGCTTTATCAACTTCAATTCCCTGTGGAGTAACAACATAGCCAAGAAAAGATACTCGGTCGGTGCAAAAGGTGCACTTCCCAAGGTTACCAAACAAACGTGCATCACGTAGAGCAATAAAAACAACACGTAAATGTTCCAAATGTTCTTCCAAAGATCTGCTATAAATCAATATGTCATCAAAGTAAACTACCACAAATCGTCCAATGAAAGCACGTAAAACTTCGTTCGTTAATCTCATGAAAGTACTAGGTGCATTAGTTAACCCAAAAGGCATGACTAACCACTCATATAATCCAAACTTAGTTTTGAATGCTGTTTTCCATTCATCTCCCAATTTCATACGAATTTGATGGTATCCACTACGCAAATCATCTTTGGAGAATATTGTAGAGCCACTCAATTCATCAAGCATATCATCTAGCCTAGGAATAGGATGACGATAACGAATAGTAATATTATTAATGCCTCTACAATCAACACACATACATGATGTACCATCCTTTTTCGGCAGTAGAATAATAGGAACAACACAAGGACTAAGGGATTTGCGTATATAACCTTTGCCGAGAAGCTCTTGTACTTGACGCATCATCTCCTTCGCCTCCTCTGGATTGGTATGGTATGGTGCACGGTTTGGCAGTGAAGCACCGGGAATTAAGTCAATCTGATGCTCAATCCCTCGAATAGGCGGTAATCCCGGTGGCACGTCTTGTGGAAAGACGTCAGCGAACTCCTGCAAAATGTTAGTGACAGCAGGAGGCAAAGAGGAAGGCACGTCCTTGAATGAAAATAATGCCTCTTTGCACACAAAAGCATAGCAAACAGATTTGCTGAAATCTAGCTCATCAATATCAGATTTGGTGGCAAATAAACATGCACTTTTCAATTTAATTTCAGAAGCAACACGAGATGGTTTATTATTAGGCTTCATTTGTTGCTCAAATTCTTTTGCCACAATCTGATTTTCACTCTTATTCTTCTCCTGTTTTGCTTTATTAGCTCTATTAATATCATCTTTCAAAGTGGAATCAGGAGTCATAGGAAGCAAAGTAATATTTTTATCCTTATGAACAAGAGTATAGTGATTGTTTCTACCATGGTGTACAGAATTTTTATCAAATTGCCATGGTCTACCAAGTAATAAGGAACATGCTTGCATAGGTACCACATCACAATCAACATAATCAGCATATGTAGAGATACTAAAATGCACACGAACAGTACATGTTACCTTAACCTTGCCGCTATTGTTGAACCATTGGATGTAGTAAGGATGTGGATGTGGTCTTGTGGTGAGAGAAAGATTCTCCACCATCTCCATGCTAGCCAAGTTGTTGCAGCTCCCTCCGTCTATTATGACGCGCACAGAACGTTCCTTCACAACTCCCTTGGTATGGAACAAATTGTGCCTCTGATTTTGCTCAGCTTGTGTGACCTGCACACTCAAAACACGTTGAGCAACTAAACGTTCATACCTGTCAGCGTCTTCAGGAGCCATGTATTGCGTCTCATGATCAGAATCATCTCCACCATGTTCTTCACGTGTAATAAGAGCCAATGTCTCCTCATCATAGTCACTAGCGGACTCATATCCACCATCCGCGGTAGCAATCATCACACGCGGAGATTTGCATTCTCTCGCATAATGACCTCCTTCCTTACAACGACGACAAATAATATCACTTGTGTGCCCTGTTGATGCCCTGGAAGAAGAAGAACTTTGTGCAGGCCCGGCAGGTGCGCTCTTGGCAGATAATGGTGGTTGTTCCTGTTTTCTTGTATCACGGCTGTAGGAGGCACCTGATTGAGGTGCTGGTGCAGTTGAAGTAGAAGATGCACGCGACGTCCATGAGGAAGGTCGGCCTGCAGAAAAGTTAGTTCGCGCCAATGCTTGTCGATCCTGCACTTCACGTTCAGCTTTACAAGCAAGATGGAATAAACGAGTGATATTAGTATACTCCTTATAGTCTAGAATGGTCTGAATCTCTCTATTTAATCCACCCAGAATACATGCAAGCATAGCTTCATTCTCCTCAATAATACCACATCGAATCATGCCAGTTTGTACTTCCTGATAATATTCTTCTTCAGAATTTTTTCCTTGTCTTAAACGCTGCAATTTTTGAAGCAATTCACGTTGATAATATGGTGGAACCCAACACGTACGCATAGCGGTTTTCAAAGCAGCCAAAGTAGTTGGAATAGGATATAATCTACAATGTTCAGACCACCAGACACATGCAAAACTAGTGAAAGCACAAACAGCAGCAGCAACCCGTCTCTCCTCGGGATATTGTAAACATGTAAAACGTTGTTCAGTTTCTAACTCCCAAGTAAGATATATATCAGGAACATATCTACCCTCAAATGGTGGAATATTCAATTTCAGTTTAGGAATATGGACATCATCTCGTACCTGAGGTGGTGGTGCAGGCCTACCATTACGAATATATACCTAAGGTCGACCTGGTGGTGGTGGTGCTGGTGGCTGCACGTAGTTCGGATTTTGATGAACCTCATCCTCATAATCTCCCACATAATCATCATCCTCCTGGGTACCAGCAGCAGCAGTAGCAGGAGCACCAACAGTAGTAGCAGCGGCACCAGAATTTTGTCCTGGCTCAATAGGAACACGCTGTGCTCATCCATACTGATTCGGAAGGGGGCGTAGTTGTTGTTGTTGCAGAGGTGCGACAGGTGCAGCCGGTGGTGGAAGACGCGCAAGCAATTCATTAAATCTGATATCGAGCTTTGTTTCGAACGTCTTCTCAAGGCCAGTAATCTTCTCCATGGCCTCTTCAAAATTGTTCAGCACATCTTGCACCTGTTCAGTCATCATTTGCTGAAACTTATCATGAAGCTCCATGTTCGATAAGTTCTCCCAGTCAATCTCGTCGGCTTGTGATCCTAGCATGGTTAGCAGCAATAGAAACACGCAAGAATATGATCCTACAGACTACTAAGAAGTTGTGGTGGTGTATCACAAACCCGTCAAGCAAACCTCAAATTCTTACCAGTTCTTACCCAGCAGCAGGTGGTGATCGGCAACCGTTGTAGTCAAAACTTCTCAAAGCTTGGATAGAGCGATTACCAGGGAGAGTCAAACGCACGACGTAGATGTATGTGGAGCTGGGAAGGCTTATAATATGGTAGCAAAAAGGGTCATCAATAATCAATTCAGAGATGCAAAGTTGAATAAACGCTCAACGACGGTACTGTGCTGGTCCTAGGCTAGACCGTGCTAGAGACGCGAGCCTAGAACACTAACAAAATCACGGCGCTGCACGTAAACAAGGGAAAAGCACACTCTCGAATTTTTTTTTTCGCTCTTCTTTTTTTGCGCTGCTTTTTTTTTGCGCTGCTCTTTTTTTTGTGAAAAATCACTATAATGGCGAGTGTCTCAAAACTCTTCCCAGGTCAAACTGACAGGATGGGCACGAAATTTTTGTGACCAATTTTTTTTTATTTTTTGACTGCCCGGACCCAAAAACTGGAAACGGGTCAAAAAAAACTTTCTATAACGGCGACTGTCTCAATACGCTTAGAAACACCTAAAAATAGGCCAGAAATTTTTTTGTCAAGTGCGTTTTCCGAAAATTTTGGGCCTAAACGGAGGGTGGTTTCCGGACTCTTTTTTTTTGGAAACCAACCTCTTCTACGGCCGGCAAAAGATTGCTGGAATCCGAAACCTACTCAGACAAGGAACACGAATCGGAAATTAGATGGATCCCGAAAACAAACCTAATATGCAAGGAACTCGGATTGGTGGTGGTATATGGCAGCGGTGGTGGTAGCGATGGTAGTATATGGATATGGATCGGTGGTGGTATATGGACACGGATTGGTGGTGGTATATGGATACGGATTCGGAGCGGTGGCGGATAAGCGGTGGTGGTAGATGGCAGGGACGATGATGATGGTGCGGCGGCGGCGTGACAACTTATGACCAGAACTCGAAACTCTAAAAGACTAGACTCTAAGACCAGCAACTAGACACGACGATGCAACCGCAAATTCAACAAAGCAAAAACCTAAAAAGATTATGCAAAGGCTCAGATTGGTTCAGATATGATGAACTAACCCTAATTTTTTTTGGCTTTTTCGTGGATTGTAGGTATGAAGAACAGACTCGATCTAAACTACGAAAAACTGTAAAATCTCACCGAGCAACCTGGAAATCTGATACCACTTGATAGAGGCAAAGGTGTCCCGTCTTTCGATGAGATGGTGGATTTTGCTTTGGTGGAAGTCGACTTTGACGATCCGACTACGAACGTGCGAGGACGTCGCGCCTTAGCAATCGCTAAACCAACTCCGAGAGGTTATTGACCACGCCGGAGCACGATCAACCTAACCACGAGGGTCTGTTTCCTGCGAGCAAACGAAGAACAAGCAAGAAACTAAGATTGCAATCTGGATATTGCGAATATAAGATGAAAGCTTTATTGATCAAGGTGGGGTTCTGTGACGCCTTTGTCTGGTCGTTGAACACAAACGAAGTACGCGAAGTTGCAGCTATGGCGAACTTTTAATCTAAACAAAACCCCAAAGTCTAAACGATGTCCTAAGGGCTGTATATATGGAGGAAGAGGGGGGAATTTCGTGGCCCCAGGTGGAGGGGTCCGAAATCAACTCTATCTCTTGTTTCCCCACACATACGGACTCTAAAAATAGCCTATACTTATGTATTTCGAAATTACATGGGCCTGGCCCAATAATAAGGTGACGCAGCACCTAAAATAGCCTCGGGATGAAATTTATGAAGTGGCATCTTGTATATTTCGTCCAAGGCTTCATGCACCCATTATGGTGGCTTCAAAGTCCTGAAATCATCAGTTGTAACTCCGTTCTTGTTCCCCTTGCGCATGCCATCATCTCCATGCTTGTTCTTGCTCCAATGTTCATCCTTCTCCAAGCTAGGCCCTGGTAATTTAGTTGGCGTGCACGACCTCTAGTAATTGGTCCAGTATGTATAGCAGCAGGGGCTGTGGGTGTAACAATTGTATTGATGTCCTCATCAGACCGAGTATCTTTTCTTGGCTATGTTGTTACTCCACAGGGAATTGAAGTTGATAAAGCCAAGATTGAAGCTATTAAGAGTTGGCCGCAGCCCAAAACGGTCACACAAGTGAGGAGTTTTCTTGGCCTCGCTGGATTCTATAGGTGTTTTGTGAGAGATTTCAGCACCATTGCTGCACCTCTCAATGAGCTTACAAAGAAAGATGTGCCTTTTCTTTGGGGTACCGCACAGGAAGAAGCCTTCTCGGTATTGAAAGATAAGTTGACACATGCTTCTTTACTCCAACTTCCTGTGCGGACATCAATCTTGGCTTTATCAACTTCAATTCCCTGTGGAGTAACAACATAGCCAAGAAAAGATACTCGGTCTGATGAGGACATCAATACAATTGTTACACCCACAGCCCCTGCTGCTATACATACTGGACCAATTACTAGAGGTCGTGCACGCCAACTAAATTACCAGGGCCTAGCTTGGAGAAGGATGAACATTGGAGCAAGAACAAGCATGGAGATGATGGCATGCGCAAGGGGAACAAGAACGGAGTTACAAGTGATGATTTCAGGACTTTGAAGCCACCATAATGGGTGCATGAAGCCTTGGACGAAATATACAAGATGCCACTTCATAAATTTCGTCCCGAGGCTATTGTAGGTGCTGCGTCACCTTTTTATTGGGCCAGGCCCATGTAATTTCGAAATACTTAAGTATAGGCTATTTCTAGAGTCCGTATGTGTGGGGAAACAAGAGATAGGGTTGATTTCGGACCCCTCCACCAAGGGCCACGAAATTCCCCTCTCTTCCTCCATATATACAGCCCTTAGGGCACCGTTTAGACTTTGGGTTTTGTTTAGATTAAAAGTTCTCCATAGCTGCAACTTCGCGTACTTCGTTTGTGTTCAACGACCAGACAAAGGCGTCACA
>NW_025230606.1:8171-13659 GCF_018294505.1 Triticum aestivum
AACCCCACCTTGATCAATAAAGCTTTCATCTTATATTCGCAATATCCAGATTGCAATCTTAGTTTCTTGCTTGTTCTTCGTTTGCTCGCAGGAAACAGACCCTCGTGGTCAGGTTGATCGTGCTCCGGCGTGGTCAATAACCTCTCGGAGTTGGTTTAGCGATTGCTAAGGTGCGACGTCCTCGCACCTTCGTAGTCGGATCGTCAAAGTCGACTACCACCAAAGCGATATCCATCATCTCATCGAAAGACGGGACACCTTTGCCTCTATCAATGGAGATGGTGGAGAAGCTTTCTCTCACCACAAGACCACATCCACATCCTTACTACATCCAATGGTTCAACAACAGCGGCAAGGTTAAGGTAACACGTACTGTTTGTGTGCATTTTAGTATCTCTACATATGCTGATTATGTTGATTGTGATGTGGTACCTATGCAAGCATGTTCCTTATTACTTGGTAGACCATGGCAATTTGATAAAAATTATGTACACCATGGTAGAAACAATCACTATACTCTTGTTCATAAGGATAAAAATTTTACTTTGCTTCCTATGACTCCTGATTCCATTTTGAAAGATGATATTAATAGAGCTAATAAAGCAAAACAGGAGACGAATAAGAGTGAAAATCAGATTGTGGCAAAAGAATTTGAGCAGCAAATGAAGCCTAATAATAAACCATCTAGTGTTGCTTCTGAAATTAAATTGAAAAGTGCATGTTTATTTGCCACCAAATCTGATATTGATGAGCTAGATTTCAGCAAATCTGTTTGCTATGCTTTTGTGTGCAAAGAGGCATTATTTTCATTCGAGGACGTGCCTTCCTCTTTGCCTCCTGCTGTCACTAACATTTTGCAGGAGTTCGCTGACGTCTTTCCACAAGACGTGCCACCGGGATTACCGCCTATTTGAGGGATTGAGCATCAGATTGACTTAATTCCCGGTGCTTCACTGCCAAACCGTGCACCATACCATACCAATCCAGAGGAGACGAAGGAGATTATGCGTCAAGTACAAGAGCTTCTCGACAAAGGTTATATACGCGAATCCCTTAGTCCTGGTGCTGTTCCTATTATTCTAGTGCCGAAAAAGGATGGTACATCACGTATGTGTGTTGATTGTAGAGGCATTAATAATATTACTATTCGTTATCGTCATCCTATTCCTAGGCTAGATGATATGCTTGATGAATTGAGTGGCTCTACAATATTCTCCAAAGTTGATTTGCGTAGTGGATACCATCAAATTCGTATGAAATTGGGAGATGAATGGAAAACAGCATTCAAAACTAAGTTTGGATTATATGAGTGGTTAGTCATGCCTTTTGGGTTAACTAATGCACCTAGTACTTTCATGAGATTAATGAACGAAGTTTTACGTGCTTTCATTGGACGATTTGTGGTAGTTTACTTTGATGACATATTGATTTATAGCAGACCTTTGGAAGAACATTTGGAACATTTACGTGCTATTTTTATTGCTCTACGTGATGCATGTTTGTTTGGTAACCTTGGGAAGTGCACCTTTTGCACCGACCGAGTATCTTTTCTTGGCTATGTTGTTACTCCATAGGGAATTGAAGTTGATAAAGCCAAGATTGAAGCTATTGAGAGTTGGCCGCAACCCAAAACGGTCACACAAGTGAGGAGTTTTCTTGGCCTCGCTGGATTCTATAGGCGTTTTGTGAGAGATTTCAGCACCATTGCTGCACCTCTCAATGAGCTTACAAAGAAAGATGTGCCTTTTTTTTGGGGTACCGCACAGGAAGAAGCCTTCTCGGTATTGAAAGATAAGTTGACACATGCTCCTTTACTCCAACTTCCTGATTTTAATAAGACTTTTGAGCTTGAATGTGATGCTAGTGGAATTGGATTAGGCGGTGTGTTATTACAAGATGGCAAACCTGTTGCATACTTTTCTGAAAAATTGAGTGGGCCTAGTCTGAATTATTCTACTTATGATAAAGAATTATATGCTCTTGTTCGGACTTTAGAAACATGGCAACATTATTTATGGCCCAAAGAATTTGTTATACATTCTGATCATGAATCTTTGAAACATATTAAAAGTCAAGCTAAACTGAATCGTAGACATGCTAAATGGGTTGAATTCATTGAGACTTTTCCTTATGTCATTAAACACAAGAAGGGAAAAGAAAATGTTATTGCTAATGCATTGTCTCGCCGCTATACTATGCTTTCACAACTTGACTTCAAAATATTTGGTTTGGAGACCATCAAAGATCAATATGTGCATGATGCTGATTTTAAAGATGTAATGCAGAATTGTAAAGAAGGAAGAATGTGGAACAAGTTCGTCGTTAACGATGGATTTGTGTTTCGTGCTAACAAGCTATGCATTCCAGCTAGCTCCGTTCGTCTTTTGTTATTGCAGGAGGCGCATGGAGGAGGATTAATGGGACACTTTGGCGTGAAGAAGACGGAGGACGTACTTGCTACACATTTCTTTTGGCCAAAGATGAGACGGGATGTTGAGCGTTTTATTGCTCGATGCACTACATGTCAAAAAGCTAAGTCACGACTCAATCCTCATGGTTTATATATGCCTTTGCCTGTACCTAGTGTTCCTTGGGAGGATATATCTATGGACTTTGTTTTAGGTTTACCTCGAACAAAGAAGGGGAGGGATAGCATATTTGTTGTCGTGGATAGATTCTCAAAAATGGCACACTTTATACCATGTCGTAAAAGCGATGATGCTGTTAATGTTGCTGATTTGTTCTTTCGTGAAATTATTCGCTTGCATGGTGTGCCAAATACTATTGTTTCAGATCGTGATACTAAATTTCTTAGCCACTTTTGGAGATGTTTATGGGCTAAGTTGGGGACTAAACTGCTTTTTAGTACTACTTGTCACCCCCAAACTGATGGACAAACTGAAGTAGTCAATAGAACGTTTCTACTATGCTTAGGGCTGTTTTGAAGAATAATAAGAAAATGTGGGAGGAATGCTTACCTCATATTGAATTTGCTTATAATCGTTCATTGCATTCTACTACTAAGATGTGCCCTTTTGAAGTTGTGTATGGTTTCCTACCTCGTGCACCTATTGATTTGTTGCCTCTTCCATCTTCGGAGAAGGTTAATTTTGATGCTAAACAACGTGCTGAATTGATTTTAAAAATGCATAAGTTAACTAAGGAAAACATTGAGCGTATGAATGCTAAATATAAACTTGCTGGAGATAAGGGTAGAAAACATGTTGTGTTTGCACCTGGAGATCTTGTTTGGTTACATTTGCGTAAGGATAGATTTCCTGATTTGCGCAAATCAAAGCTAATGCCACGTGCCGATGGTCCCTTTAAGGTGTTAGAGAAAATAAATGATGATGCATATAAACTTGAGCTGCCTGCAGATTTTGGGGTTAGTCCCACTTTTAACATTGCAGATTTGAAGCCTTATTTGGGTGAGGAAGATGAGTTTCCGTCGAGGACGACTTCATTTCAAGAAGGGGAGGATGATGAGGACATCAATACCATTGTTACACCCACAGCCCCTACTGCTACATATACGGGACCAATTACTAGAGCTCGCGCACGCCAATTAAATTATCAGGTACTTTCGTTTCTTGGTAATGATTCTAATGTTCATGAGAATATGATGCTGCCTAAATTGGATACATTTGTTTTGCTTACAAATGAAGGGCCTAGCTTGGAGAAGGATGAACATTGGAGCAAGAACAAGCATGGAGATGATGCCATGCGCAAGGGGAACAAGAACGGAGTTGCAAGTGATGATTTCAGGACTTTGAAGCCACCATAATCAGACGCTGCAGCAGAATCCGAGTCAAACAACAAGTCCAAAGGTGTTGCATCACTTCCACTTGGGCCCGTTGGCCTTGTACGACCTAGGGTTGGTTTTAGGATGCCTTGGGACGCTCTCCCACCTCCTTGGCCGCCACCCCTTCCTCCTATATAAGTAGATCCATCTAGTAGCTTTTTCCTGGGGGATTTGTTTAGTTAAAAGTTAGCCATTGCAACTTCGTGTACTTCGTTTGTGTCCAACGACCAGACCAAGACCGCTTCCGGATCCCCACCATTATCAATACTTCATATATATTTGCAATATTCTGATTGCTTTATCATATTCTTGCTCGTTCTTCGATTGCTTGCAGGAATAGACCTTCATGGTCAGGCTGACCGTGCTTCCGGCATCGTCAGTAACCTCAGGAGATTGGTTTAGCGATTGCTTAGGCGCAACGTCGTGCACGTTTGTAGTCGGATCGTCAAAGTCGTCTCCACCAAATCGATAGTTATCATCTCATCGAAAGATCAGGACACCCTCGCCTCTATCAAGTGGTATCAGTTTTCAGGTTGCTTGGTGAGAATTTCCAGTTTTCCTAGATTAGATTTATTTTCTTACCTATTGTCCAAGAAAAAGCCACAAAAAAAAGTTAGATCTATTCATCCTTTCTCCAAGCCAGTCTGAGCCTTTACAATTTTCTTTTTATTGTATGCATTATTGAATTATCGGTTGCATCGTCGTGTCGACTTGCTGGTCTTAGTGTCTAGTTCGTTTAGAGTTTAGAGTTTTTTCACATTAGTCACGCCGCCGCTGCATCGCTAGCCCTTCCGTTGTTCACCATCCATCCATCAGTTTCCACCACGTGCTACCCACCGTTCATTGTCATAATCATAGTTGAGATCATTCACATCTTCTCTTGATCCAATCTGCATCTTATCTAGTTTGTTTGGAACGAGAGAGAGAAAAAAAAGGAGAAAAAAAAGACGGAAAAAAAGAGAAAAAAAGGAAAAAAGTGTAAGGAAAAAAAAAGAGAAGAAAAAAAAACAAAATTCGGATCTATCTAGACTCAATCTCGTAGTTGAATTCGGATTGGAATCTGTTTTGTGCACTGTTTAGTAAAACAGGCATAACTTCCTCATACGAACTCCGTTTTGGCTCCACAAGTACTCAAATTAAAGCTAGCGACTAGACGCATCTGAATAGTTGCAAAAGCTAGTTCAATATTTGGTGTCTCAAAATCAGCTTCTAAATAGGTCTTTTTGCCCTCCAAAGTTCGCGCATACACTTTGTTCCAATTTTTCAGGCTAGTTTCAAAATTGACTCCTCATATCAATTCGGAATTGAGTGATTCTTTTTGCATTGGAAAACTTGAGTTAGTAGCAAACTTTTCAAGAGGAAAGTTGAAGAGAGAGTTGTTATATATCCTGCTTGGCAGTTGTTATTCATCATTATCTTTACTGCCGTTGTGATCTTCACTTATATCTTGCTGTCCAGAGCTACTTATCCTTTATTGATGCTAGTTGTGCTATGCCGTGACCTCATTAGTGTTCTAGGCTCGCGTCTCTACTTCGGTCTAGCCTAGGACCAGCACAGTACCGTCGTTGAGCGTTTATTCAACATTGCATCTTTGAATTGATTATTGCTAATCTTTTGCTACCATATATAGCCAACCCAACTCCACATATTTCTACACCATGTATACGTACGTTCCCCTGGCAATCG
>NW_025230607.1:0-1875 GCF_018294505.1 Triticum aestivum
TCATTTAGCTCCCTAAACAAATCGGCAAATGACTGAAAAACAGCAAATGATGTCAAGAACGTGTTGGAAATTGATGACGTCTCTTTGAATGATGCATACTGAACGCAAAAATAGGCTGGAGTTCAAATAAGTTTAAAAACATTGAAGTGCCCTTGTAACAGATGAGTTCTCGTCCGAGACCCTGATACTCCGAAAGAGATTGTCCAGTTTGTACACGAGGTGCGTCCAGTTTTCGCCGTGACCCTCTCTACTCTTTTGCACATGCTATGCGGGCGAAATGATGATACCATGCCAAGTTCCAACATTTTCAGAGTTCATTTTGTAGTGATTTTCAATTTCACCGTCATTTAGCTCCCTAAACAAATCGGTAAATGACTGAAAACAGCAAATGATGTCAGAACGTGTTGGAAATTGATGACATCTCTTTGAATGATGCATACTAAACGAAAAATGGGCTGGAGTTCAAATAAGTTTAAAAAACATTGATGTGCCCGTGTAGCAGATGAGTTCTCGTCCGAAACCCTGATACTCCGAAAGAGATTGTCCAGTTTGTACACGAGGTGCGTCCAGTTTTCGCCGTGACCCTCTCTACTCTTTTGCACATGCTATGCGGGCGAAATGATGATACCATGCAAAGTTCCAACATTTTTAGAGTTCATTTTGTAGTGATTTCCAATTTCACCGTCATTTAGCTCCCTAAACAAATCGGTAGATGACTGAAATACAGTAAATGATGTCAGAACATGTTGGAAATTGATGACGTCGCTTTGAATGATGCATACTGAACGCAAAAATAGGCTGGAGTGCAAATAAGTTTAAAAACATTGATGTGCCTATGTAACAGATGAGTTCTCGTCCGGAACCCCGATACTCCGAAAGAGATTGTCCAGTTTGTACACGAGGTGCGTCCAGTTTTTGCCGTGACCCTCTCTACTCTTTTGCACATGCTATGCGGCCGAAATGATGATACCATGCAAAGTTCCAACATTTTCAGAGTTCATTTTGTAGTGATTTTCAATTTCACCGTCATTTAGCTCCCTAAACAAATCGGTAAATGACTGAAAAACAGCAAATGATGTCAGAACATGTTGGAAATTGATGACGTCTCTTTGAATGATGCATACTGAACGCAAAAATAGGCTGGAGTTCAAATAAGTTTAAAAAACATTGAAGTGCCCGTGTAACAGATGAGTTCTCGTCCGAGACCCTGATACTCCTAAAGAGATTGTCCAGTTTGTACATGAGGTGCGTCCAGTTTTCGCCGTGACCCTCTCTACTCTTTTGCACATGCTATGCGGGCGAAATGATGATACCATGCCAAGTTCCAAAATTTTCAGAGTTCATTTTGTAGTGACTTTCAGTTTCACCGTCATTTAGGTCCCTAAATAAATCGGTAAATGACTGAAAAACAGCAAATGATGTCAGAACGTGTTGGAAATTGATGACGTCACTTTGAATGATGGATACTGAACGAAAAATAGGCTGGAGTTCAAATAATTTTAAAAACCATTGAAGTGCCCGTGTAACAGATGAGTTCTCGTCCGAAACCCTGATTCTCCGAAAGAGATTGTCCAGTTTGTACACGAGGTGCGTCCAGTTTTCGCCGTGACCCTCTCTACTCTTTTGCACATGCTATGCGGGCGAAATGATGATACCATGCAAAGTTCCAACATTTTTAGAGTTCATTTTGTAGTGATTTCCAATTTCACCGTCATTTAGCTCCCTAAACAAATCGGTAAATGACTGAAATACAGTAAATGATGTCAGAACGTGTTGGAAATTGATGACGTCGCTTTGAATGATGCATACTGAACGCAAAAATAGGCTGGAGTGCAAATAAGTTTAAAAACATTGAAGTGCCTATGTAACAGATGA
>NW_025230607.1:1886-2722 GCF_018294505.1 Triticum aestivum
TTTCCAATTTCACCGTCATTTAGCTCCCTAAACAAATCGGTAAATGACTGAAATACAGTAAATGATGTCAGAACGTGTTGGAAATTGATGACGTCGCTTTGAATAATGCATACTGAACGCAAAAATAGGCTGGAGTGCAAATAAGTTTAAAAACATTGAAGTGCCTATGTAACAGATGACTTCTCGTCCGGAACCCCGATACTCCGAAAGAGATTGTCCAGTTTGTACACGAGGTGCGTCCAGATTTCGCCGTGACCCTCTCTACTCTTTTGCACATGCTATGCGGGCGAAATCATGATACCATGCCAAGTTCCAACATTTTCAGAGTTCATTTTGTAGTGATTTCCAATTTCACCGTCATTTAGCTCCCTAAACAAATCGGTAAATGACTGAAAAATAGCAAATGATGTCAGAACGTGTTGGAAATTGATGGCGTCGGTTTGAATGATGCATACTAAATGCAAAAATAGGCTGGAGTTCAAATAAGTTGAAAAAACATTGAAGTGCCCGTGTAACAGATGAGTTCTCGTCTGAAACCCTGATACTCCGAAAGAGATTGTCAAGTTTGTACACGAGGTGCGTCCAGTTTTTGCCGTGACCCTCTCTACTCTTTTGCACATGCTATGCGGGCGAAATGATGATACCATGCAAAGTTCCAACATTTTCAGAGTTCATTTTGTAGTGATTTTCAATTTCACCGTCATTTAGCTCCCTAAACAAATCGGCAAATGACTGAAAAACAGCAAATGATGTCAAGAACGTGTTGGAAATTGATGACGTCTCTTTGAATGATGCATACTGAACGCAAAAATAGGCTGGAGTTCAAATAAGTTTAA
>NW_025230607.1:2755-3255 GCF_018294505.1 Triticum aestivum
AAACAAATCGGTAAATGACTGAAAAACAGCAAATGATGTAAAGAACGTGTTGGAAATTGATGACGTCTCTTTGAATGATGCATACTGAACGCAAAAATAGGCTGGAGTTCAAATAAGTTTAAAAACATTGAAGTGCCTTTGTAACAGATGAGTTCTCGTCCGAGACCCTGATACTCCGAAAGAGATTGTCCAGTTTGTACACGAGGTGCGTCCAGTTTTCGCCGTGACCCTCTCTACTCTTTTGCACATGCTATGCGGGCGAAATGATGATACCATGCCAAGTTCCAACATTTTCAGAGTTCATTTTGTAGTGATTTTCAATTTCACCGTCATTTAGCTCCCTAAACAAATCGGTAAATGACTGAAAACAGCAAATGATGTCAGAACGTGTTGGAAATTGATGACATCTCTTTGAATGATGCATACTAAACGAAAAATGGGCTGGAGTACAAATAAGTTTAAAAAACATTGAAGTGCCCGTGTAGCAGATGAGTTCTCGT
>NW_025230607.1:10069-10699 GCF_018294505.1 Triticum aestivum
AGTTTTCGCCGTGACTGTCTACCCTTTTGCACATGCTATGCGGGCGAAATAATGATACCATGCCAAGTTCCAACATTTTCAGAGTTCATTTTGTAGTGATTTTCAATTTCACCGTCATTTAGCTCCCTAAACAAATCGGTAAATGACTGAAAAACAGCAAATGATGTCAGAACGTGTTGGAAATTGATGACGTCACTTTGAATGATGCATACTGAACGAAAAATAGGCTGGAGTTCAAATAAGTTTAAAAAACATTGAAGTGCCCGTGTAACAGATGAGTTCTCGTCCGAAACCCTGATACTCCGAAAGAGATTGTCCAGTTTGTACACGAGGTGCGTCCAGTTTTCGCCGTGACCCTCTCTACTCTTTTGCACATGCTATGCGGGCGAAATAATGATACCATGCAAAGTTCCAACATTTTTAGAGTTCATTTTGTAGTGATTTCCAATTTCACCGTCATTTAGCTCCCTAAACAAATCGGTAAATGACTGAAATACAGTAAATGATGTCAGAACGTGTTGGAAATTGATGACGTCGCTTTGAATGATGCATACTGAATGCAAAAATAGGCTGGAGTGCAAATAAGTTTAAAAACATTGAAGTGCCTATGTAAGAGATGAGTTCTCGTCC
>NW_025230607.1:10855-11852 GCF_018294505.1 Triticum aestivum
CTATACCATGCCAAGTTCCAACATTTTCAGAGTTCATTTTGCAGTGATTTTCAATTTCACCGTCATTTAGCTCCCTAAACAAATCGGTAAATGACTGAAAACAACAAATGATGTCAGAACATGTTGGAAATTGATGACGTCGCTTTGAATGATGCATACTGAACGCAAAAATAGGCTGGAGTTCAAATAAGATGAAAAAACATTGAAGTGCCCGTGTAACAGATGAGTTCTCGTCCGAAACCCTGATACTCCGAAAGAGATTGTCCAGTTTGTACACGAGGTGCGTCCAGATTTCGCCGTGACCCTCTCTACTCTTTTGCACATGCTATGCGGGCGAAATCATGATACCATGCCAAGTTCCAACATTTTCAGAGTTCGTTTTGAAGTGATTTTCAATTTCACCGTCATTTAGCTCCTAAACAAATCGGTAAATGACTGAAAAACAGCAAATGATGTCAGAACGTGTAGGAAATTGATGGCGTCGGTTTGAATGATGCATACTAAACGCAAAAATAGGCTGGAGTTCAAATAAGTTGAAAAAACATTGAAGTGCCCGTGTAACAGATGAGTTCTCGTCCAAAACCCTGATCCTCCTAAAGAGATTGTCCAGTTTGTACACGAGGTGCGTCCAGTTTTCGCCGTGACCCTCTATACTCTTTTGCACATGCTATGCGGGCGAAATGATGATACCATGCCAAGTTCCAACATTTTCAGAGTTCATTTTGTAGTGATTTTCAATTTCACCGTCATTTAGCTCCCTAAACAAATCGGTAAATGACTGAAATACAGCAAACGATGTCAAAACGTGTTGGAAATTGATGACGTCGCTTTGAATGATGCATACTGAACGCAAAAATAGGCTGGAGTTCAAATAAATTTAAAAAACATTGAAGTGCCTATGTGACAGATGAGTTCTCGTCCGAGACCCTGATACTCCGATAGAGATTGTCCAGTTTGTACACGAGGTGCGTCCAGTTTTCGCCGTGACCCTCTCTAC
>NW_025230607.1:12553-13655 GCF_018294505.1 Triticum aestivum
GTGTTGGAAATTGATGACGTCGCTTTGAATGATGCATACTGAATGCAAAAATAGGCTGGAGTGCAAATAAGTTTAAAAACATTGAAGTGCCTATGTAAGAGATGAGTTCTCGTCCGGAACCCCGATACTCCGAAAGAGATTGTCCAGTTTGTACACGAGGTGCGTCCAGTTTTTGCCGTGACCCTCTCTACTCTTTTGCACATGCTATGCGGGCAAAATGACGATACCATGCCAAGTTCCAACATTTTCAGAGTTCATTTTGTAGTGATTTTCAATTTCACCGTCATTTAGCTCCCTAAACAAATCGGTAAATGACTGAAAAACAGCAAATGATGTCAGAACGTGTTGGAAATTGATGACATCTCTTTGAATGATTCATACTGAACGCAAAAATAGGCTGGAGTTCATATAAGTTTAAAAAACATTGAAGTGCCCTTGTAACAGATGAGTTCTCGTCCGAGACCCTGATACGCCGAAAGAGATTGTCAAGTTTGTACAGGAGGTGCGTCCAGTTTTCGCCGTGACTGTCTACCCTTTTGCACATGCTATGCGGGCGAAATAATGATACCATGCCAAGTTCCAACATTTTCAGAGTTCATTTTGTAGTGATTTTCAATTTCACCGTCATTTAGCTCCCTAAACAAATCGGTAAATGACTGAAAAACAGCAAATGATGTCAGAACATGTTGGAAATTGATGACGTCGCTTTGAATGATGCATACTGAACGCAAAAATAGGCTGGAGTCCAAATAAGTTTAAAAACATTGAAGTGCCCGTGTAACAGATGAGTTCTCGTCCGAAACCCTGATACTCCGAAAGAGATTGTCCAGTTTGTACACGAGGTGCGTCCAGATTTCGCCGTGACCCTCTCTACTCTTTTGCACATGCTATGCGGGCGAAATGATGATACCATGCCAAGTTCCAACATTTTCAGAGTTCATTTTGTAGTGATTTTGAATTTCACCGTCATTTAGCTCACTAAACAAATCGGTAAATGACTGAAAAACAACAAATGATGTCAGAACGTGTTGGAAATTGATGACGTCGCTTTGAATGAAGCATACTGAACGAAAAAATAGGCTGGAGTTCAAATAAGTCTAAA
>NW_025230608.1:0-13655 GCF_018294505.1 Triticum aestivum
ACCTCCCCGGCAACGGCGCCAGAAAAGAGCTTGATGTCTACTACACAACCTTCTTCTTGTAGACGTTGTTGGGCCTCCAAGTGCAGAGGTTTGTAGGACAGTAGCAAATTTCCCTCAAGTGGATGACCTAAGGTTTATCAATCCGTAGGAGGCGTAGGATGAAGATGGTCTCTCTCAAGTAACCCTGCAACCAAATAACAAAGAGTCTCTTGTGTCCCCAACACACCCAATACAATGGTAAATTGTATAGGTGCACTAGTTCAGCGAAGAGATGGTGATACAAGTGCAATATGGATAGTAGATAATAGTTTTTGTAATCTGAAATAATAAAAATAGTAAGGTAGCAAGTGATAAAAGTGAGCGTAAACGGTATTGCAATGTGTGGAAACAAGGCCTAGGGTTCATACTTTCGCTAGTGTAAGTTCCCTCAACAATACTAACATAATTGGATCACATAACTATCCCTCAACATGCAACAAAGAGTCACTCCAAAGCCACTAATAGCGGAGAACAAACGAAGAGATTATGGTAGGGTATGAAACCACCTCAAAGTTATTCTTTCCAATCAATCCGTTGGGCTATTCCTATAAGTGTCACAAACAGCCCTAGAGTTCGTACTAGAATAACACCTTAAGACACAAATCAACCAAAACCCTAATTTCACATAGATACTCCAATGTAACCTCAAGTATCTGTAGGTATGATTATACGATATGCATCACACAATCTCAGATTCATCTATTCAACCAACACATAGAACCTCAAAGAGTGCCCCAAAGTTCTACCGGATAATCACGACGAAAACGTGTGCCACCCCCTATGCATAGGTTCCCAATGTCACGAAACCCGCAAGTTGATCACCTTAACATACATCAAGTGGCACGTGGTATCCCATTGTCACCACAGATATCCATGACAAGACACACATCAAGTGTTCTCAAGTCTTTAAAGACTCAATCCTATAAGATTACTTCAAAGGGGAAACTCAATTCATTACAAGAGATAAGAGGGGGGAGAAAACATCATAGGATCCAAATATAATAGCAAAGCTCACGATACATCAAGATCGTATCACCTCAAGAACACGAGAGAGAGAGAGAGATCAAACACATAGCTACTGGTACATACCCTCAGCCCCGAGGGAGAACTACTCCCTCCTCGTCATGGAGAGCACCGGGATGATGAAGATGGCCACCGGAGAAGGATTGCCCCCTCCGGCAGGGTGCCGGAACGGGTCTAGATTGGTTTTCAGTGGCTACGGAGTCTTATGGCGGCGGAACTCCCAATCTATGTTGCGTTCTGGAAGCTTTAGGGTACATGGAGTTATATAGGCGGAAGAAGAACGTCAGGGGAGCCACGAGGGCCCCACAAGGCAGGGGGCGCCCCCCCTACCCTCGTGATCTCCTCCTTCCTTCCTTGACGTGGGGTCCAAGTCCATCGGGTGGCTTTCGTTCCAAAAATAACTTCTCTAGTTGATTTCGTTCCGTTTCGACTCCGTCTGATATTCCTTTGCCTCGAAACACTGAAATAGGCATAAAACAACAAATCTGGGCTGGGCCTCCGGTTAATAGGTTAGTCCCAAAAATAATATAATAGTGTAAAATAAAGCCCAATATTGCCTAAAATAGTAGATAATATAGCATGGAGCAATCAAAAATTATAGATACGTTGGAGACGTATCATCAGTCCCTTCACGGTCACTTACGAGACTGAGATCTGATAGATATGATAAGATAATATTTTTGGTATTTTTGTGATAAAGATGCAAAGTAAAATAAAAGCAAAGTAAAGAGCAAAGGAAATAACTAAGTATTGGAAGATTAATATGGTGAAGATAGACCCGGGGGCCATAGGTTTCACTAGTGGCTTCTCTCAAGAGCATAAGTATTTTACGATGGGTGAACGAATTACTGTTGAGCAATTGACAGAATTGAGCATAGTTATGAGAATATCTAGGTATGATCATGTATATAGGCATCATGTCCGAGACAAGTAGACCGACTCCTGCCTGCATCTACTACTATTACTCCACTCATCGACCGCTATCCAGCATGCATCTAGAGTATTAAGTTCATGAAAACAGAGTAACGCCTTAAGCAAGATGACATGATGTAGAGGGATAAATTCATGCAATATGATAAAATCCCCATCTTGTTGTCCTCGATGGCAACAATACAATACGTGCCTTGCTGCCCCTACTATCACTGGGAAAGGACACCGCAAGATTGAACCCAAAGCTAAGCACTTCTCCCATTGCAAGAAAGATCAATCTAGTAGGCCAAACCAAACTGATAATTCGAAGAGACTTGCAAAGATAACCAATCATACATAAAAGAATTCAGAGAAGATTCAAATATTGTTCATAGATAGTCTTGATCATAAACCCACAATTCATCGGTCTCAACAAACACACAGCAAAAAGAAGATTACATCGAATAGATCTCCACAAGAGAGGGGGAGAACATTGTATTGAGATCCAAAAAGAGAGAAGAAGCCATCTAGCTAATAACTATGGACCCAAAGGTCTGAGGCAAACTAGTCACACTTCATCGGAGAGGCTATGGTATTGATGTAGAAGCCCTCTGTGATGGATGCCCCCTCTGGCGGAGCTCCGGAACAGGCCCCAAGATGGGATCTTGTGGATACAGAAAGTTACGGCGGTGGAATTAGGGTTTTGGCTCTGTATCTGATCGTTTGGGGGTACTTAGGTATATATAGGAGGAAGGAGTACGTCGGTGGAGCAACAGGGGGCCCACGAGGGTGGAGGGCGCGCCTGGGGGGTGCCTCCTTTATTTCTTGATGTAGGGTCCAAGTCTCCTGGATCATGTTCGGTGAGAAAATCACGTTCCCGAAGGTTTCATTCCGTTTGGACTCCGTTTGATATTCCTTTTCTCTGAAACCCTAAAATAGGCAAAAATAGCAATTCTGGGCTGGGCCTCCGGTTAATATGTTAGCCCCAAAAATAATATAAAAGTGGATAATAAAGCCCAATAGTGTCCAAAACAGTAGATAATATAGCATGGAGCAATCAAAAATTATAGATACGTTGGAGACGTATCAAGCATCCCCAAGCTTAATCCTGCTCGTCCTCGAGTAGGTAAATGATAAAAAAGATAATTTTTTGATGTGAAGTGCTACTTGGCATAATTTTAATGTAATTCTTCTTAATTGTGGTATGAATATTCAGATCCGAAAGATTCAAGATAAAAGTTTAATATTGACATAAAAATAATAATACTTCAAGCATACTAACAAAGCAATTATGTCTTCTCAAAATAACATGGGCAAAGAAAGTTATCCCTACAAAATCATATAGTCTGGCTATGCTCTATCTTCACCACACAAAGTATTTAAATCATGCACAACCCCGATGACAAGCCAAGCAATTGTTTCATACTTTTGACATTCTCAAACTTTTTCAATCTCCACATAATACATGAGAGTGAGCCATGGATATAGCACTAAATGTGGAATAGAATGGTGGTTGTGGAGAAGACAAAAAGGGAGAAGATAGTCTCACATCAACTAGGCGTATCAACGGGCTATGGAGATGCCCATCAATAGATATCAACGTGAGTGAGTAGGGATTGCCATGCAACGGATGCACTAGAGCTATAAGTAGATGAAAGCTCAACAAAAGAAACTAAGTGGGTGTGCATCCAACTTGCTTGCTCATAAAACCTAGGGAATTTTGAGGAAGCCCATCATTGGAATATACAAGCCAAGTTCTATAATGAAAAATTCCCACTAGTATATGAAAGTGACGAAATGAGAGACTCTCTAATATGAAGATCATGGTGCTACTTTAAAGCACAAGTGTGGTAAAAGGATAGTAACATTGTCCCTTCTCTCTTTTTCTCTCATTTTTTATTTGGGCCTTTTCTCTTTTTTTATGGCCTCTTTTCTTTCCCTTTTTTTATTTTATTTTTCGTTCGGAGTCTCATCCCGACTTGTGGGGGAATCATAGTCTCCATCATCCTTTCCTCACTGGGACAATGCTCTAATAATGATGATCATCACACTTTTATTTTCTTGCAACTAAACAATTACAACTCGATACTTAAAAAAAATATGACTCTATATGAATGCCTCTGGCAGTGTACTGGGATATGCAGTAAATCAAGAGTGACATGTATGAAAGAATTATGAATGGTGGCTTTGCCACAAATACGATGTCAACTACATTATCATGCTAAACAATATGACAACGATGGAGTGTGTCATAATAAACGGAACGGTGCAACATTGCATGGCAATATATCTCAGGATGGCTATGGAAATGCCATAATAGGTAGGTATGGTGGCTGTTTTGAGGAAGGTATATGGTGGGTGTATGATACCGGCGAAAGGTGCGCGGTATTTAGAGAGGCTAGCAATGGTGGAAGGAAGAAAAGTGCGTATAATCCATGGACTCAACATTAGTCATAAAGAACTCATATACTTATTGCAAAAATCTACAAGTTATCAAAGCAAAGTATTACGCGCATGCTCCTAGGGGGATAGATTGGTAGGAAAAGATCATCGCTCGTCCCCGACCGCCACTCATAAGGAAGACAATCAAAAAATAAATCATGCTCCGACTTCATCACATAACGGTTCACCATACGTGCATGCTACGGGAATCACAAACTTTAACACAAGTATTTCTCAAATCCAAAACTACTCAACTAGCACAACTTTAATATCACCATCTTCATATCTCAAAACAATTATCAAGCATCAAACTTCTCATAGCATTCAACACACTCATAAGAAAGTTTTTACTATTCTTGAATACCAAGCATATTAGGATTATTTAAGCAAATTACCATGCTATTTAAGACTCTCAAAATAATCTAAGTGAAGCATGAGAGATCAATAGTTTCTATAAAACAATTCCACCACCGTGCTCTAAAAGATATAAGTGAAGTACTAGAGCAAAACTATATAACTCAAATGATATAAGTGAAGCACATAGAGTATTTTAACAAATTCCAAATCATGTATGGCTCTCTAAAAAGGTGTGTACAGCAAGGATGATTGTGGTAAACTAACAAATAAAGACTCAAATAATACAAGACGCTCCAAGCAAAACACATATCATGTGGTGAATAAAAATATAAGTCCAAGTAAAGTTACCGATAGAAGTAGACGAAAGAGGGGATGCCTTCCGGGGCATCCCCAAGCTTTGGCTTTTAGGTGTCCTTAGATTATCTTGGGGGTGCCATGGGCATCCCCAAGCTTAGGCTCTTGCCACTCCTTGTTCCATAATCCATCAAATCTTTACCCAAAACTTGAAAACTTCACAACACAAAACTTAAAGTACAAAATCTCGTGAGCTCCGTTAGCGAAAGAAAACAAAAGACCACTTCAAGGTACTGTAATGAACTCATATTTTATTTATATTGGTGTTAAACCTACTGTATTCCAACTTATCTATGGTTCATAAACTATTTTACTAGCCATAGATGCATCAAAATAAGCAAACAACACACGAAAACAGAATCTGTCAAAAATAGAACAGTCTGTAGTAATCTGTAGCTAGCGCAAGATATGCAACCCCAAAAATTCTAAAATAAATTTCTGGACGTGAGGAATTTATCTATTAATCATATTCAAAAAGAATTAACTAAATATCACTTTCCAAATAAAAATGGCAGCAGGTCTCGTGAGCGCTAAAGTTTCTGTTTTTTACAGCAAGATTAACAGGACTTTTCCCCAAGTCTTCCCAACGGTTCTACTTGGCACAAATACTAATTAAACATAAAAACACAACCAAAACAGAGGCTAGGTAAATTATTTTTTACTAAACAGGAGAAAAAAATAAAGAAATAAAAAATAAAATTGGGTTGCCTGCCAACAAGCGCTATCGTTTAACGCCCCTAGCTAGATATAAAAAGCAAGGATAGATCTAGGTATTGCCATATTTGGTAGGCAATCCATAAGTGGCTCTCATAATAGATTCATAAGGTAATTTAATTTTCTTTCTAGGAAAGTGTTCCATGCCTTTCCTTAACGGAAATTGGAATCTAATATTTCCTTCCTTCATATCAATAATTGCACCAATCGTTCTAAGGAAAGGTCTACCAAGAATAATAGGACATGAATGATTGCAATCTAGGTCAAGAACAATAAAATCTATGGGTACATAATTCCTATTTGCGACAATAAGAACATCATCAATTCTTCCCATTGTTTTCTTAATAGTGGAATCCACAAGGTGCAAGTTTAGAGAGCAATCATCAAAATCACGGAAACCTAACAAATCACACAAAGTCTTTGGAATCGTGGAAATACTAGCACCCAAATCACATAAAGCATAGAACTCATGATATTTAATCTTAATTTTAATAGTTGGTTCCCACTCATCATAAAATTTTCTAGGGATAGAAACTTCCAACTCAAGTTTTTCTTCATAAGATTGCATCAAGGCATCAACGATATGTTTAGTAAACGCTTTATTTTGACTATAAGCATCAGGAGAATTTAGCATGGATTGCAACAAGGAAATACAATCAATCAAAGAGAAATTTTCATAATTAAATTCCTTGAAATCCAAAATAGTGGGTTTAGCAACATCTAGGGTTTTAATTTCTTCAATCCCACTTATCAAATTTAGCATCAAGATCTAAAAACTCTGAATTTTTGGAACGCCTTCTAGGTAAAGGTGGATCATATTCAGTCACATCATTATCAAGATTCATATTGCAAAATAAATATTTAATAGGGGACACATCAATAACTTTTAGATCTTCATCTTTATTTTCATAGGAACTAGAAGAACACACTCTTATAAAGGCATCTTTCTTAGCACGCATCCTAGCGGTTCTTTCTTTGCACTCATCAATGGAAATTCTCATGGCTTTGAGAGACTCATTGATATCATGCTTAGGTGGAATAGATCTAAGTTTCAAAGAATCAACATCAAGAGACTCATTGATATCAACGTTCCTAGCCAACTCATCAATCTTAAGCAATTTTTCTTCGATCAAAGCATTGAAATTCTTTTGCGAAGTAATAAATTCTTTAATATTAGATTCAAAATCAGAGGGCATATTATTATAATTTCCATAAGAATTTTTGTAGGAATTACCATAATTATTAGAGGGATTACTAGGATAAGTCCTAGGATTAAAAATTTCCTCTATACGCATTGTTACCAAAATTGTTCCTACCAACAAAATTCACATCCATAGATTCATTATTATTCTCAATCAAAGTAGACAAGGGCATATCATTAGGATCAGTAGAAACACTTTTACTAGCAAATAATTTCATAAGTTCATCCATCTTTCCACTCAAAACATTAATTTCTTCTATCACATGAACCTTTTTATTAGTAGATCTTTCAGTATGCCATTGAGAATAATTAACCATAATATTATCTAGGAGTTTAGTAGCTTCTCATAAAGTGATTTCCATAAAAGTTCCACCCGCGGCCGAATATAAAAGATTTCTAGAAGCAAAATTCAATCCGGCATAAATTTTTTGTACAATCATCCACAAATTCAAACCATGAGTAGGGAAATTACGTATTATTAATTTCATCCTCTCCCAAGCTTGTGCAACATGTTCATGATCAAGTTGCTTAAAATTCATAATGTCGTTTCTAAGGGAGATGATCTTAGCGGGAGGAAAATACTTAGAGATAAAAGCATCTTTGCACTTGTTCCAAGAATCAATACTATTTTTAGGCAAAGACGAAAACCAAGATTTAGCACGATCTCTAAGCGAAAAAAGAAATAGCTTCAATTTAACAATATTATTGTCCACATCTTTCTTATTTTGCATGTCACGCAAATCAACGAAGCTATTTAGATGGGTAGCGGCATCTTCACTAGGAAGGCTGGAAAACGGATCTTTCATGACAAGATTCAGCAAAGCGACATTAATTTCACAAGATTCAACATCAGTAAGAGGAGCAATCGGAGTGCTAATAAAATCATTGTTGTTGGTATTGGTAAAGTCAGACAATTTAGTGTTATCTTGAGCCATCGTGACAAGCAAGCAATCCAACACACAAGCAAACAAAAAGCAAGCGGGCAAAAAGAGGCAAATAGAGAAAGAGAGGGAGGATAGAGAGAGAGGCGAATAAAACGGCAAGGGTGAAGTGGGGGAGAGGAAAACGAGAGACAAATGGCAAATAATGTAATGCGGGAGATACGGATTGTGATGGGTACTTGGTATGTTGACTTTTGCGTAGACTCCCTGGCAACGGTGCCAGAAATCCTTCTTGCTACCTCTTGAGCACTGCGTTAGATTTCCTTGAAGAGGAAAGGATGATGCAACAAAGTAGCGTAAGTATTTCCCTCAGTTTTTGAGAACCAAGGTATCAATCCGGTAGGAGGCTACGCGCGAGTCCCTCGTACCTGCACAAAACAAATAACTCCTCGCAACCAATGCGATAAGGGGTTGTCAATCCCTTCACCGTCACTTACGAGAGTGAGATCTGATAGATATGATAAGATAATATTTTTGGTATTTATGTGATAAAGATGCAAAGTAAAATAAAAGCAAAGTAAAAAGCAAAGGAAATAACTAAGTATTGGAAGATTAATATGATGAAGATAGACCTCGGGGCCATAGATTTCACTAGTGGCTTCTCTCAAGAGCATAAGTATTTTACGGTGGGTGAACAAATTACTGTTGAGCAATTGACAGAATTGAGCATAGTTATGAGAATATCTAGGTATGATCATCTATATAGGCATCACGTCCGAGACAAGTAGACCGACTCCTGCCTGCATCTACTACTATTACTCCACTCATCGACCGCTATCCAGCATGCATCTAGAGTATTAAGTTCATGAAAACAGAGTAACGCCTTAAGCAAGATGACATGATGTAGAGGGATAAATTCATGCAATATGATAAAATCCCCATCTTGTTGTCCTCGATGGCAACAATACAATACGTGCCTTGCTGCCCCTACTATCACTGGGAAAGGACACCGCAAGATTGAACCCAAAGCTAAGCACTTCTCCCATTGCAAGAAAGATCAATCTAGTAGGCCAAACCAAACTGATAATTCGAAGAGACTTGCAAAGATAACCAATCATACATAAAAGAATTCAGAGAAGATTCAAATATTGTTCATAGATAGTCTTGATCATAAACCCACAATTCATCGGTCTCAACAAACACACAGCAAAAAGAAGATTACATCGAATAGATCTCCACAAGAGAGGGGGAGAACATTGTATTGAGATCCAAAAAGAGAGAAGAAGCCATCTAGCTAATAACTATGGACCCAAAGGTCTGAGGCAAACTAGTCACACTTCATCGGAGAGGCTATGGTATTGATGTAGAAGCCCTCTGTGATGGATGCCCCCTCTGGCGGAGCTCCGGAACAGGCCCCAAGATGGGATCTTGTGGATACAGAAAGTTACGGCGGTGGAATTAGGGTTTTGGCTCTGTATCTGATCGTTTGGGGGTACTTAGGTATATATAGGAGGAAGGAGTACGTCGGTGGAGCAACAGGGGGCCCACGAGGGTGGAGGGCGCGCCTGGGGGGTGCCTCCTTTATTTCTTGATGTAGGGTCCAAGTCTCCTGGATCATGTTCGGTGAGAAAATCACGTTCCCGAAGGTTTCATTCCGTTTGGACTCCGTTTGATATTCCTTTTCTCTGAAACCCTAAAATAGGCAAAAATAGCAATTCTGGGCTGGGCCTCCGGTTAATATGTTAGCCCCAAAAATAATATAAAAGTGGATAATAAAGCCCAATAGTGTCCAAAACAGTAGATAATATAGCATGGAGCAATCAAAAATTATAGATACGTTGGAGACGTATCAAGCATCCCCAAGCTTAATCCTGCTCGTCCTCGAGTAGGTAAATGATAAAAAAGATAATTTTTTGATGTGAAGTGCTACTTGGCATAATTTTAATGTAATTCTTCTTAATTGTGGTATGAATATTCAGATCCGAAAGATTCAAGATAAAAGTTTAATATTGACATAAAAATAATAATACTTCAAGCATACTAACAAAGCAATTATGTCTTCTCAAAATAACATGGGCAAAGAAAGTTATCCCTACAAAATCATATAGTCTGGCTATGCTCTATCTTCACCACACAAAGTATTTAAATCATGCACAACCCCGATGACAAGCCAAGCAATTGTTTCATACTTTTGACATTCTCAAACTTTTTCAATCTCCACATAATACATGAGAGTGAGCCATGGATATAGCACTAAATGTGGAATAGAATGGTGGTTGTGGAGAAGACAAAAAGGGAGAAGATAGTCTCACATCAACTAGGCGTATCAACGGGCTATGGAGATGCCCATCAATAGATATCAACGTGAGTGAGTAGGGATTGCCATGCAACGGATGCACTAGAGCTATAAGTAGATGAAAGCTCAACAAAAGAAACTAAGTGGGTGTGCATCCAACTTGCTTGCTCATAAAACCTAGGGAATTTTGAGGAAGCCCATCATTGGAATATACAAGCCAAGTTCTATAATGAAAAATTCCCACTAGTATATGAAAGTGACGAAATGAGAGACTCTCTAATATGAAGATCATGGTGCTACTTTAAAGCACAAGTGTGGTAAAAGGATAGTAACATTGTCCCTTCTCTCTTTTTCTCTCATTTTTTATTTGGGCCTTTTCTCTTTTTTTATGGCCTCTTTTCTTTCCCTTTTTTTATTTTATTTTTCGTTCGGAGTCTCATCCCGACTTGTGGGGGAATCATAGTCTCCATCATCCTTTCCTCACTGGGACAATGCTCTAATAATGATGATCATCACACTTTTATTTTCTTGCAACTAAACAATTACAACTCGATACTTAAAAAAAATATGACTCTATATGAATGCCTCTGGCAGTGTACTGGGATATGCAGTAAATCAAGAGTGACATGTATGAAAGAATTATGAATGGTGGCTTTGCCACAAATACGATGTCAACTACATTATCATGCTAAACAATATGACAACGATGGAGTGTGTCATAATAAACGGAACGGTGCAACATTGCATGGCAATATATCTCAGGATGGCTATGGAAATGCCATAATAGGTAGGTATGGTGGCTGTTTTGAGGAAGGTATATGGTGGGTGTATGATACCGGCGAAAGGTGCGCGGTATTTAGAGAGGCTAGCAATGGTGGAAGGAAGAAAAGTGCGTATAATCCATGGACTCAACATTAGTCATAAAGAACTCATATACTTATTGCAAAAATCTACAAGTTATCAAAGCAAAGTATTACGCGCATGCTCCTAGGGGGATAGATTGGTAGGAAAAGATCATCGCTCGTCCCCGACCGCCACTCATAAGGAAGACAATCAAAAAATAAATCATGCTCCGACTTCATCACATAACGGTTAGATGGGATGCCAACCGGGGCATCCCCAAGCTTAGATGCTTGAGACTTCTTGAAATATTATCTTGGGGTGCCTTGGGCATCCCCCAGCTTGATCTTTTGTGTCTCCTTAATTCCTCTCATATCACGGTCTCCCTAAATCTCAAAAGCTTCATCCACACAAAGCTCAACAAGGACTCCTGAGATAAGTTAGTATAAACCATTGCGAAAAACTTATCATACTCTACTGTAGCAAATCACTAAAATTATTATTCAACATTGCATACTAAATGCCTCTGCATATTTAATAGTCCTATCCTCAAATAGAATCATTAAATAAGCAAACATATGCAAACAATGCAAACATAACAGCAATCTGCCTAAACAGGATAGTCTGTAAAGAATGCAGCAACATCCATACTTCCCTAGCTCCAAAAATTATGAAAGAAAATTCCCACTGTAGTAAATTTATCAGAGCTTAATATGAAAAAGGTTTCAACATTTTATCACATTCTTACTTTTCTAGGGAATTATTGCAACAGCGGTAAAATTTCTGTTTTCAAACAGCAACATGTATACTTGTAACATAGGCATAGTAAAGGCTATCAATGCCACTTTTATTGAAATAAAATATGCAAAACATTAATATAAATAACAGAAAGCAAATCCTAACAAAATAAATTGACGCTCCAAGCAAAACACATATCATGTGGCAAATAAAAATATAGCTCCAAGTAAAGTTACCGATGAACGAAGACGAAAGAGGGGATGCCTTACGGGGCATCCCCAAGCTTAGGCTCTTGGTTGTCCTTGAATATTAACTTGGGGTGCCTTGGGCATCCCCAAGCTTAGGCTCTTGCCACTCCTTATTCCTTAGTCCATCGAATCCTTACCCAAAACTTGAAAACTTCACAACACAAAACTTAACAGAAAACTCGTATGCTCCGTTAGCGAAAGAAAACAAAAGACCACTTCAAGTTACTGTAATGAACTCATTATTTATTTATACGGGTGTTATATCTACTGTATTCCAACTTATCAATGGTTTATAAACTATTTTACTAGCAATAGATTCATCAAAATAAGCAAACAACACACGAAAAACAGAATCTGTCAAAAACAGAACAGTCTGTAGTAATCTGTAGCTAGCGCAAGATCTGGAACCCCAAAAATTCTAAAATAAATTGCTGGACGTGAGGAATTTATCTATTAATCATCTTCAAAAAGAATTAACTAAATATCACTCTCCAAATAAAAATTGCAGCAATTCTCGTGAGCGCTAAAGTTTCTGTTTTTTACAGCATGATCAACAAGACTTTCCCCAAGTCTTCCCAACGGTTCTACTTGGCACAAACACTAATTAAACAACTAAAACCACATATAAACAGAGGCTAGATTAATTATTTATTACTAAACATGAGCAAAAAGCAAGGGACAAAAATAATATTGGGTTGCCTCCCAACAAGCGCTATCGTTTAATGCCCCTAGCTAGGCATGATGATTTCAATGATGCTCACATAAAAGATAAGAATTGAAACATAAATAGAGAACCATGAAGAATATGACTAGCACATTTAAGTCTAACATACTTCCTATGCACAGGGATTTTGTGAGCAAACAACTTATGGGAACAAGAATCAACTTGCATAGGAAGGTAAAACAAGCATAACTTCAAAATCTTAAGCACATAGAGAGGAAACTTGATATTATTGCAATTCCTACAAGCATATGTTCCTCCCTCATAATAATTTTCAGTAGCATCATGAATGAATTCAACAATATAACCAGCACCTAAAGCATTATTTTCATGATCTACAAGCATAGAAAATTTACTACTCTCCACATAAGCAAAATTCTTCTCATGAATAATAGTGGGATCAAACTCAACAAAATAACTATCATGTGAGGCATAATCCAAATGAAAACTAAAATCATGATGACAAGTTTCATGGATATCATTATTCTTTATAGCATACAAGTCATCACAATAATCATCATAGATAGCAACTTTGTTCTCATAATCAATTGGAACCTCTTCCGGAATAGTGGATTCATCACAAAATAAAGTCATGACCTCTCCAAATCCACTTTCATCAATATAATCATCATAAATAGGAGGCATGCTTTCATCATAATAAATTTGCTCATCAAAACTTGGGGGACAAAAAATATCATCTTCATCAAACATAGCTTCCCCAAGCTTGTGGCTTTGCATATCATTAGCATCATGGATATTCAAGGAATTCATACTAACAACATTGCAATCATGCTCATCATTCAAATATTTAGTGCCAAACATTTTATAGATTTCTTATTCTAGCACTTGAGCACAATTATCCTTTCCATCATACTCACGAAAGATATTAAAA
>NW_025230609.1:0-8750 GCF_018294505.1 Triticum aestivum
TAAGTTTTAAAAAATGAAATCCCTTTGTAACAGACGAGTTTCCGTATGAAATCCTGATACTTTGAAAGAGATTGTCCGTTTTGTACACGAAGTGCATCCAGTTTTTGCCGTAACCCTCTCAACTTTCTTGCACATGCTATGTGGATGAAATGATGATACCATGCCAACATTCAACCTTTTCAGAGTTCATTTGAAATGCTTTTCAATTTTAGGGTCTTATAGCTCAAAATAATTAGTAAATGCATGAAAAATAACAAATGAAGTCAGAAAGGATTGAAACATGATGATGTGGCTTTGAATGGTGCATTTTGAACACACAAAACGTCAGGAGTTCAAATAAGTTTTAAAAAATAAAATCCCTTTGTAACAGACGAGTTTCCATATGAAATCCTGATACTTTGAAAGAGATTGTCCATTTTGTACACGAAGTGCATCCAGTTTTTGCCGTAACCCTCTCAACTTTCTTGCACATGCTATGTGGATGAAATGATGATACCATGCCAACTTTCAACCTTTTCAGAGTTCATTTGAAATGCTTTTCAATTTTAGGGTCTTATAGCTCAAAATAATTAGTAAATGCATGAAAAATAACAAATGAAGTCAGAAAGGATTGAAAAATGATGATGTGGCTTTGAATGGTGCATTTTGAACACACAAAAAGTCAGGAGTTCAAATAAGTTTTAAAAAATGAAATCCCTTTGTAAGAGACGAGTTTCCGGATGAAATCCTGATACTTTGAAAGAGATTGTCCGTTTTGTACACGAAGTGCATCCAGTTTATGCCGTAACCCTCTCAACTTTCTTGCACATGCTATGTGGATGAAATGATGATATCATGCCAGCTTTCAACCTTTTCAGAGTTCATTTGAAATGCTTTTCAATTTTAGGGTCTTATAGCTCAAAATAATTAGTAAATGCATGAAAAATAACAAATGAAGTCAGAAAGGATTGAAAAATGATGATGTGGCTTTGAATGGTGCATTTTGAACACACAAAAAGTCAGGAGTTCAAATAAGGTTTAAAAAATGAAATCCCTTTGTAACAGACGAGTTTCCGGATGAAATCCTGATACTTTGAAAGAGATTATCCGTTTTGTGCACGAAGTGCATCCAGTTTTTGCCGTAACCCTCTCAACTTTCTTGCACATGCTATGTGGATGAAATGATGATACCATGCCAACTTTCAACCTTTTCAGAGTTCATTTGAAATGCTTTTCAATTTTAGGGTCTTATAGCTCAAAATAATTAGTAAATGCATGAAAAATAACAAATGAAGTCAGAAAGGATTGAAAAATGATGATGTGGCTTTGAATGGTGCATTTTGAACACACAAAAAGTCAGGAGTTCAAATAAGTTTTAAAAAATGAAATCCCTTTGTCACAGACGAGTTTCCGTATGAAATCCTGACACTTTGAAAGAGATTGTCCGTTTTGTACACGAAGTGCATCCAGTTTTTGCCGGGACCCTCTCAACTTTCTTGCACATGCTATGTGGATGAAATGATGATACCATGCCAACTTTCAAGCTTTTCAGAGTTCATTTGAAAAGCTTTTCAATTTTAGGGTCTTATAGCTCAAAAAAAATATTAAATGCAGGAAAAATAGCAATTGAAGTCAGAAAGGATTGAAAAATGATGATGTGGCTTTGAATGGTGCATTTTGGACACACAAAAAGTCAGGAGTACAAATAAGTTCTAAATAATGAAATCCCTTTCTAACAGACGAGTTTCCGTATGAAATCCTGATACTTTGAAAGAGATTGTCCGTTTTGTACACGAAGTGCATCCAGTTTTTGCCGTAACCCTCTCAACTTTCTTGCACATGCTATGTGGCTGAAATGATGATACCATGCCAACTTTCAACCTTTTCAGAGTTCATTTGAAATGCTTTTAAATATTGTGGTCTTATAGCTCAAAATAATTAGTAAATGCATGAAAAATAACAAATGAAGTCAGAAAGGATTGAAAAATGATGATGTGGCTTTGAATGGTGCATTTTGAACACACAAAAAGTCAGGAGTTCAAATAAATTTTAAAAAATGAAATCCCTTTGTAACAGACGAGTTTCCGTATGAAATCTTAATACTTTGAAAGAGATTGTCCGTTTTGTACACGAAGTGCATCCAGTTTTTGCCGTAACCCTCTCAACTTTCTTGCACATGCTATGTGGATGAAATGATGATACCATGCCAACTTTCAACCTTTTCAGAGTTCATTTGAAATGCTTTTCAATTTTAGGGTCTTATAGCTCAAAATAATTAGTAAATGCATGAAAAATAACAAATGAAGTCAGAAAGGATTGAAAAATGATGATGTGGCTTTGAATGGTGCATTTTGAACACACAAAAAGTCAGGAGTTCAAATAAGTTTTAAAAAATGAAATCCCTTTGTCACAGACGAGTTTCCGTATGAAATCCTGACACTTTGAAAGAGATTGTCCGTTTTGTACACGAAGTGCATCCATTTTTTGCCGGGACCCTCTCAACTTTCTTGCACATGCTATGTGGATGAAATGATGATACCATGCCAACTTTCAACCTTTTCAGAGTTCATTTGAAATGCTTTTCAATTTTAGGGTCTTATAGCTCAAAATAATTAGTAAATGCATGAAAAATAACAAATGAAGTCAGAAAGGATTGAAAAATGATGATGTGGCTTTGAATGGTGCATTTTGAACACACAAAAAGTCAGGAGTTCAAATAAGTTTAAAAAAATGAAATCCCTTTGTCACAGACGAGTTTCCGTACGAAATCCTGATACTTTGAAAGAGATTGTCCGTTTTGTACACGAAGTGCATCCATTTTTTGCCGGGACCCTCTCAACTTTCTTGCACATGCTATGTGGATGAAATGATGATACCATGCCGACTTTCAACCTTTTCAGAGTTCATTTGAACTGCTTTTCAATTTTATGGTCTTATAGCTCAAAATAATTAGTAAATGCATGAAAAATAACAAATGAAGTCAGAAAGGATTGAAAAATGATGATGTGGCTTTGAATGGTGCATTTTGACCACACAAAAAGTCAGGAGTTCAAATAAGTTTTAAAAAATGAAATCCCTTTGTAACAGACGAGTTTCCGTATGAAATCCTGATACTTTGAAAGAGATTGTCCGTTTTGTACACGAAGTGCATCCAGTTTTTGCAGGGACCCTCTCAACTTTCTTGCACATGCTATGTGGATGAAATGATGATACCATGCCAACTTTCAACCTTTTCAGAGTTCATTTGAAATGCTTTTCAATTTTAGGGTCTTATAGCTCAAAATAATTAGTAAATGCAAGAAAAATAACAAATGAAGTCAGAAGGATTGAAAAATGATGATGTGGCTTTGAATGGTGCATTCTGAACACACAAAAAGTCAGGAGTTCAAATAAGTTTAAAAAAATGAAATCCCTTTGTAACAGACGAGTTTCCGTATGAAATCCTGATACTTTGAAAGAGATTGTCCGTTTTGTACACGAAGTGCATCCATTTTTTGCCGGGACCCTCTCAACTTTCTTGCACATGCTATGTGGATGAAATGATGATACCATGCCGACTTTCAACCTTTTCAGAGTTCATTTGAAATGCTTTTCAGTTTTAGGGTGTTATAGCTCAAAATAATTAGTAAATGCATGAAAAATAACAAATGAAGTCAGAAAGGATTGAAAAATGATGATGTGGCTTTGAATGGTGCATTTTGAACACACAAAAAGTCAGGAGTACAAATAAGTTAAAAAAATGAAATCCCTTTGTGACAGACGAGTTTCCTTATGAAATCCTGATAGTTTGAAAGAGATTGTCCGTTTTGTACACGAAGTGCATCCATTTTTTGCCGGGACCCTCTCAACTTTCTTGCACATGCTATGTGGATGAAATGATGATACCATGCCGACTTTCAACCTTTTCAGAGTTCATTTGAACTGCTTTTCAATTTTATGGTCTTATAGCTCAAAATAATTAGTAAATGCATGAAAATAACAAATGAAGTCAGAAAGGATTGAAAAATGATGATGAGGCTTTGAATGGTGCATTTTGAACACACAAAAAGTCAGGAGTTCAAATAAGTTTTAAAAAATGAAATCCCTTTGTAATAGATGAGTTTCCGTATGAAATCTTGAAACTTTGAAAGAGATTGTCCATTTTGTACACGAAGTGCATCCAGTTTTTGCCGGGACCCTCTCAACTTTCTTGCGCATGCTATGTGGATGAAATGATGATACCATGCCAACTTTCAACCTTTTTAGAGTTAATTTGAAATGCTTTTCAATTTTAGGGTCTTATAGCTCAAAATAATTAGTAAATGCATGAAAAATAACAAATGAAGTCAGAAAGGATTGAAAAATGATGATGTGGCTTTGAATGGTGCATTTTGGACACACAAAAAGTCAGGAGTACAAATAAGTTTTAAATAATGAAATCCCTTTCTAACAGACGAGTTTCCGTATGAAATCGTGATACTTTGAAAGAAATTGTCCGTTTTCTACAGGAAGTGCATCCAGTTTTTGCCGTAACCCTCTCAACTTTCTTGCACATGCTATGTCGATGAAATGATGATACCATGCCAACTTTCAACCGTTTCAGAGTTCATTTGAAATGCTTTTAAATATTGTGGTCTTATAGCTCAAAATAATTAGTAAATGCATGAAAAATAACAAATGAAGTCAGAAAGGATTGAAAAATGATGATGTGGCTTTGAATGGTGCATTTTGAACACACAAAAAGTCAGGAGTTCAAATAAGTTTAAAAAAATGAAATCCCTTTGTAACAGACGAGTTTCCATATGAAATCCTGATACTTTGAAAGAGATTGTCCGTTTTGTACACGAAGTGCATCCATTTTTTGCCGGGACCCTCTCAACTTTCTTGCACATGCTATGTGGATGAAATGATGATACCATGCCGACTTTCAACCTTTTCAGAGTTCATTTGAACTGCTTTTCAATTTTATGGTCTTATAGCTCAAAATAATTAGTAAATGCATGAAAAATAACAAATGAAGTCAGAAAGGATTGAAAAATGATGATGTGGCTTTGAATGGTGCATTTTGGACACACAAAAAGTCAGGAGTACAAATAAGTTTTAAATAATGAAATCCCTTTCTAACAGACGAGTTTCCGTATGAAATCCTGATACTTCGAAAGAGATTGTCCGTTTTGTACACGAAGTGCATCCAGTTTTTGCCGTAACCCTCTCAACTTTCTTGCACATGCTATGTGGATGAAATGATGATACCATGCCAACTTTCAACCTTTTCAGAGTTCATTTGAAATGCTTTTAAATATTGTGGTCTTATAGCTCAAAATAATTAGTAAATGCATGAAAAATAACAAATGAAGTCAGAAAGGATTGAAAAATGATGATGTGGCTTTGAATGGTGCATTTTGAACACACAAAAAGTCAGGAGTTCAAATAAATTTTAAAAAATGAAATCCCTTTGTAACAGACGAGTTTCCGTATGAAATCCTGATACTTTGAAAGAGATTGTCCGTTTTGTACACGAAGTGCATCCATTTTTTGCCGGGACCCTCTCAACTTTCTTGCACATGCTATGTGGATGAAATGATGATACCATGCCAACTTTCAACCTTTTCAGAGTTCATTTGAAATGCTTTTCAATTTTAGGGACTTATAGCTCAAAATAATTAGTAAATGCATGAAAAATAACAAATGAAGTCAGAAAGGATTGAAAAATGATGATGTGGCTTTGAATGGTGCATTTTGAACACACAAAAAGTCAGGAGTTCAAATAAGTTTAAAAAATGAAATCCCTTTGTAACAGACGAGTTTCCGTATGAAATCCTGATACTTTGAAAGAGATTGTCCGTTTTGTACACGAAGTGCATCCATTTTTTGCCGGGTCCCTCTCAACTTTCTTGCACATGCTATGTGGATGAAATGATGATACCATGCCGACTTTCAACCTTTTCAGAGTTCATTTGAACTGCTTTTCAATTTTATGGTCTTATAGCTCAAAATAATTAGTAAATGCATGAAAAATAACAAATGAAGTCAGAAAGGATTGAAAAATGATGATGTGGCTTTGAATGGTGCATTTTGAACACATAAAAGTCAGGAGTTCAAATAAGTTTTAAAAAATGAAATCCCTTTGTAACAGACGAGTTTCCGTATGAAATCCTGATACTTTGAAAGAGATTGTCCGTTTTGTACACGAAGTGCATCCAGTTTTTGCCGGGACCCTCTCAACTTTCTTGCACATGCTATGTGGATGAAATGATGATACCATGCCAACTTTCAACCTTTTCAGAGTTCATTTGAAATGCTTTTCAATTTTAGGGTCTTATAGCTCAAAATAATTAGTAAATGCATGAAAAATAACAAATGAAGTCAGAAACGATTGAAAAATGATGATGTGGCTTTGAATGGTGCATTTTGAACACACAAAAAGTCAGGAGTTCAAATAAGTTTTAAAAAATGAAATCCCTTTGTAACAGACGAGTTTCCGTATGAAATCCTGATACTTTGAAAGAGATTCTCCGTTTTGTACACGAAGTGCATCCAGTTTTTACCGTAACCCTCTCAACTTTCTTGCACATGCTATGTGGATGAAATGATGATACCATGCCAACTTTCAACCTTTTCAGAGTTCATTTGAAATGCTTTTCAATCTTAGGGTCTTATAGCTCAAAATAATTAGTAAATGCATGAAAAATAACAAATGAAGTCAGAAAGGATTGAAAAATGATGATGTGGCTTTGAATGGTGCATTTTGAACACACAAAAAGTCAGGAGTTCAAATAAGTTTTAAAAAATGAAATCCCTTTGTAACAGACGAGTTTCCGTATGAAATCCTGATACTTTGAAAGAGATTGTCCGTTTTGTACACGAAGTGCATCCAGTTTTTGCCGTAACCCTGTCAACTTTCTTGCACATGCTATGTGGATGAAATGATGATACCATGCCAACATTCAACCTTTTCAGAGTTCATTTGTAATGCTTTTCAATTTTAGGGTCTTATAGCTCAAAATAATTAGTAAATGCATGAAAATAACAAATGAAGTCAGAAAGGATTGAAAAATGATGTTGTGGCTTTGAGTGGTGCATTTTCAACACACAAAAAGTCAGGAGTTCAAATAAGTTCTAAAAAATTAAATCCCTGTGTAACAGACGACTTTCAGTATGAAATCGAGATAATTTGAAAGAGATTGTCCGTTTTGTACACGAAGTGCATCCAGTTTTTGCCGTAACCCTCTCAACTTTCTTGCACATGCTATGTGGATGAAATGATGATACCATGCCAACTTTCAACCTTTTCAGAGTTCATTTGAAATGTTTTTCAATTTTAGGGTCTTATAGCTCAAAATAATTAGTAAATGCATGAAAAATAACAAATGAAGTCAGAACGGATTGAAAAATGATGATGTGGCTTTGAATGGTGCATTTTGAACACACAAAAAGTCAGGAGTTCAAATAAGTTTTAAAAAATGAAATCCCTTTGTAACAGACGAGTTTCCGTATGAAATCCTGATACTTTGAAAGAGATTGTCCGTTTTGTACACGAAGTGCATCCAGTTTTTGCCGTAACCCTCTCAACTTTCTTGAACATGCTATGTGGATGAAATGATGATACCATGCCAACTTTCAACCTTTTCAGAGTTCATTTGAAATGCTTTTCAATTTTAGGGTCTTATAGCTCAAAATAATTAGTAAATGCATGAAAAATAACAAATGAAGTCAGAAAGGATTGAAAAATGATTATGTGGCTTTGAATGGTGCATTTTGAACACACAAAAAGTCAGGAGGTCAACTAAGTTTTAAAAAATGAAATCCCTTTGTAACAGACGAGTTTCTGTATGAAATCCTGATACTTTGAAAGAGATTGTCCGTTTTATACACGAAGTGCATCCAGTTTTTGCCGTAACCCTCTCAACTTTCTTGCACATGCTATGTGGATGAAATGGTGATACCATGCCAACTTTCAACCTTTTCAGAGTTCATTTGAAATGCTTTTCAATCTTAGGGTCTTATAGCTCAAAATAATTAGTAAATGCATGAAAAATAACAAATGAAGTCAGAAAGGATTGAAAAATGATGATGTGGCTTTGAATGGTGCATTTTAAACACACAAAAAGTCAGGAGTTCAAATAAGTTTTAAAAAATTAAATCCCTTTGTAACAGACGAGTTTCCGTATGAAATCCTGATACTTTGAAAGAGATTGTCCGTTTTGTACACGAAGTGCATCCAGTTTTTGCCGTAACCCTCTCAACTTTCTTGCACATGCTATGTGGATGAAATGATGATACCATGCCAACTTTCAACCTTTTCAGAGTTCATTTGAAATGGTTTTCAATTTTAGGGTCTTATAGCTCAAAATAATTAGTAAATGCATGAAAAATAACAAATGAAGCCAGAAAGTATTGAAAAATGATGATGTGGCTTTGAATGGTGCATTTTGAACACACAAAAAGTCAGGAGTTCAAATAAGTTTAAAAAAATGAAATCCCTTTATAACAGACGAGTTTTCGTATGAAATCCTGATACTTTGAAAGAGATTGTCCGTTTTGTACACGAAGTGCATCCAGTTTTTGCCGTAACCCTCTCATCTTTCTTGAACATCCTATGTGGATGAAATGATGATACCATGCCAACTTTCAACCTTTTCAGAGTTCATTTGAAATGCTTTTCAATTTTAGGGTCTTATAGCTCAAAATAATTAGTAAATGCATGAAAAATAACAAATGAAGTCAGAAAGGATTGAAAAATGATTATGTGGCTTTGAATGGTGCATTTTGAACACACAAAAAGTCAGGAG
>NW_025230609.1:9178-9846 GCF_018294505.1 Triticum aestivum
AATGAAGTCAGAAAGGATTGAAAAATGATGATGTGGCTTTGAATGGTGCATTTTGAACACACAAAAAGTCAGGAGTTCAAATAAGTTTTAAAAAATTAAATCCCTTTGTAACAAACGAGTTTGCGTATGAAATCCTGATACTTTGAAAGAGATTGTCCGTTTTGTACACGAAGTGCATCCAGTTTTTGCCGTAACCCTCTCAACTTTCTTGAACATGCTATGTGGATGAAATGATGATACCATGCCAACTTTCAACCTTTTCAGAGTTCATTTGAAATGCTTTTCAATTTTAGGGTCTTATAGCTCAAAATAATTAGTAAATGCATGAAAAATAACAAATGAAGTCAGAAAGGATTGAAAAATGATTATGTGGCTTTGAATGGTGCATTTTGAACACACAAAAAGTCAGGAGGTCAACTAAGTTTTAAAAAATGAAATCCCTTTGTAACAGACGAGTTTCTGTATGAAATCCTGATACTTTGAAAGAGATTGTCCGTTTTATACACGAAGTGCATCCAGTTTTTGCCGTAACCCTCTCAACTTTCTTGCACATGCTATGTGGATGAAATGGTGATACCATGCCAACTTTCAACCTTTTCAGAGTTCATTTGAAATGCTTTTCAATCTTAGGGTCTTATAGCTCAAAATAATTAGTAAATGCATGAAAA
>NW_025230609.1:11193-12535 GCF_018294505.1 Triticum aestivum
AAAGGATTGAAAAATGATGATGTGGCTTTGAATGGTGCATTTTGAACACACAAAAAGTCAGGAGTTCAAATAAGTTTAAAAAAATGAAATCCCTTTGTAACAGACGAGTTTCCGTATGAAATCCTGATACTTTGAAAGAGATTGTCCGTTTTGTACACGAAGTGCATCCAGTTTTTGCCGTAACCCTCTCAGCTTTCTTGCACATGCTATGTGGATGAAATGATGATACCATGCCAACTTTCAACCTTTTCAGAGTTCATTTGAAATGCTTTTCAATTTTAGGGTCTTATAGCTCAAAATAATTAGTAAATGCATGAAATATAACAAATGAAGTCAGAAAGGATTGAAAAATGATGATGTGGCTTTGAATGGTGCATTTTGAACACACAAAAAGTCAGGAGTTCAAACAAGTTTTAAAAAATTAAATCCCTTTGTAATAGACGAGTTTCCGTATGAAATCCTGATACTTTGAAAGAGATTGTCCGTTTTGTACACGAAGTGCATCCAGTTTTTGTCGTAACCTTCTAAACTTTCTTGCACATGCTATGTGGATGGAATGATGATGCCATGCCAACTTTCAACCTTTTCAGAGTTCATTTGAAATGCTTTTCAATCTTAGGGTCTTATAGCTCAAACTAATTTGTAAATGCATGAAAAATAACAAATGAAGTGAGAAAGGATTGAAAAATGATGATGTGGCTTTGAATGGTGCATTTTGAACACACAAAAAGTCAGGAGTTCAAATAAGTTTTAAAAAATGAAATCCCTTTGTAACAGACGAGTTTCCGTATGAAATACTAATACTTTGAAAGAGATTGTCCGTTTTGTACACCAAGTGCATCCAGTTTTTGCCGTAACCCTCCCAGCTTCTTGCAGATGCTATGTGGATGAAATGATGATACCATGCCAACTTTCAACCTTTTCAGAGTTCATTTGAAATGCTTTTCAATTTTAGGGTCTTATAGCTCAAAATAATTAGTAAATGCATGAAAAATAACAAATGAAGTCAGAAAGGATTGAAAAATGATGATGTGGCTTTGATGTAACACCCCGAGAATCCTGCTACAGTAACTCTCTGTGATTAAGCTAATCATGTTGCTAAACAGGGCTTGATCACATTGGAATCACATTTCTTTTCAAACTCCTAATTCAAACTTCAATTAAAATTAAAGTGGAAAATAAAAGTTTTCAAAAATTTAAACAAAAATGTTCGGTGGGTGCCAAATAATACACTGGTAATTATGGTGGAGAAAACACATTTTTATAAAATACCTAAATACTTTTAAATGAAATAAAACAGAAAAGAAAATAAACAAATAAAAAGAAAATGCAAAAGAACACA
>NW_025230609.1:12771-13650 GCF_018294505.1 Triticum aestivum
GCTCTCCTCTCGGCCTCTGCGCCTCTCTCTTCTCCCCCCCAGTTCCGCGCCGCTCCTTCCTTCCCCACGCCCGACGCGGTCGCCGCCGTTCACCGTCGTTCACACGGCCACCGTACCCACCTCGCCGCCCCAAGGTGTCTCCAAGGACCGCCGTCGCCCGCTGCTTCGTCTGGTGCAGCCCGTTGGAGACCGGAGCCCCTGCAACGACCTCCCCGAGCTCTTCTTCCCCGCACGGCCACCGTCGATCGCCGCCCCGTTTCGCCTCCGACGAGCCTCCCCGAGCACACTGCCGTCACCCTACAGCCTCGCCGTGAGCTTCTCCCCCCTCCTCCCCTGTCCTTTCGCTCTCGCGCGCCCCCTAGCTGCTTCCCCACGCGCGCCCGAACGCCGCGCCGCGGAGCTCGTCGCCGGCGGGTCTCCGGTGACCAATTGGTCATGGGCGTAGGCCTGTTAGCTCGACCGCATCGTGCCGCACCCGCCTAGCTAGTTAGTTCGGCCGCTCACGCGTTCTAACGCCGCACCCGCCCCAGCCCGAAGCACCTCGCCGCCGGCGAGCTCGAAGCACTCGCCCCCGCCCGTTCCAGCCACTCCGGCCACCACCGTTGGACGGGCGGCGCCGAGCCGCGTCGAACGCGCCCAGCCACAACCCCGCAGACCCCCTGTGCGCGAAACCCGCGCCCCTCCCGAGCCGCGCCGCCGCGTTTGGCTCGTCGGAGTCGCTCCGGCGCCGGCCGCCGACGTGGCTGGCCTGGGGCCACCCCAGGGCCACTGCCAGTGGGCCCCGTGGGTCCCAGTTGACTGGGTTGACCCAGTCAACTGCTGACTGGGCAGGCCCAGTCACTGACATGCGGGCCCCGCCGCAAAATTAAAAAAAGAAAA
>NW_025230610.1:0-4646 GCF_018294505.1 Triticum aestivum
CTTGGGGTTCGACATCCATGGAAATCGCTTTGGGACCCCAAAAATGTGAGTAATAGTCCATGAAACTGCCCAGAATCGACAAAAACCACGAGTGTTGATGACCGACACTTAAACGCACCATGGGGTTTGTTAATCGTGGAAATCACTCCGGGACCCCAAAACAGTCAGTAATAGTCCACGAAACGGGCCAGAATTGGCCAATACTATGAGAGTTGATGACCAACACGTAAGCGCACCTTGGGGTTCAACAACTATGGAAATCGCTTCGTGACCGCAAAACGGTGAGTAATAGTCCATGAAACGGGCCAGAATCGTCAAAAACCGCGAGTGTTGATGTCTGACACGTAAACGCACCCCGGGGTTCGTTAATCATGGAAATCACTCTGGGACCCCAAAAAGCGAGTAATAGTCCAGAAAACGGGCCAGAATCGGCCAAAACTGTGACTGTTGATGACCGACATGTAAGTGCACCTTGGGGTTCAATAACTATGGAAATCGCTTTGGGATCCCAAAACGGTGAGTAATAGTTCACGAAACGGGTTAGAATTGGCCAAAACTGTGAGGGTTGATGACGGGCACGTAAACGCACCCCAGGGATCGTCAATCATGGAAATCGCTCCGGGACCCCACAACGGTGAGTAACAGTGCACAAAACGTACCTGAATCGCCCAAAATTGTGAGTGTTGATGACCGACACTTAAATTCACCCCGGTGTTCGTCAATCGTGGAAATCACTTCGGCACCCCAAAACTGAGTAATAGTCCAGGAAACGGGCCAGAATCGGCCCAATCTGCGAGTCTTGACGACCAGCACGTAAGCACATCTTGGGGTTCGACAAGCATCGAAATCGCTTTGGGACTGTAAAACGGTGAGTAATAGTCCATGAAAGAGCCCTGAATCGGTAAAACCTAGGGTTATTGATCAACGATACATAAACGCACCCCGGGTTTCGTCAATCATGGAAATTGCTCAGGGACCTGAAATCAGTGAGTAATTCTCCATGAAGCGGGCCAAAATCGGCCTAAACTGCAAATGTTGATGACCGACACATAAACACACCGGTGTTCGTCGCTCGTGGAAATCACTACGTGAGCCCAAAACTGAGTTATAGTCCAAGAAACGGGCCAGAATCGGCCGAAACTGTGATTGTTGATGACCGATACGTAAGCACACCTTGGGGTTCGACATCCATGGAAATCGCTTTGGGACCCCAAAAATGTGAGTAATAGTCCATGAAACTGCCCAGAATCGACAAAAACCACGAGTGTTGATGACTGACACTTAAACGCACCATGGGGTTTGTTAATCGTGGAAATCACTCCGGGACCCCAAAACAGTCAGTAATAGTCCACGAAACGGGCAAGAATTGGCCAATACTATGAGAGTTGATGACCAACACGTAAGCGCATCTTGGGGTTGAACAACTATGGAAATCGCTTCGTGACCGCAAAACGGTGAGTAATAGTCCATGAAACGGGCCAGAATCGTCAAAAACCGCGAGTGTTGATGTCTGACACGTAAACGCACCCCGGGGTTCGTTAATCATGGAAATCACTCTGGGACCCCAAAAAAGTGAGTAATAGTCCAGAAAACGGGCCAGAATCGGCCAAAACTGTGACTGTTGATGACCGACATGTAAGCGCCCCTTGGGGTTCAATAACTATGGAAATCGCTTTGGGATCCCAAAACGGTGAGTAATATTTCACGAAACGGGTTAGAATTGGCCAAAACTGTGAGGGTTGACAACGGGCACGTAAACGCACCCCAGGGATCGTCAATCATGGAAATCGCTCCGGGACCCCACAACGGTGAGTAACAGTGCACAAAACGTACCTGAATCGCCCAAAATTGTGAGTGTTGATGACCGACACATAAATTCACCCCGGTGTTCGTCAATCGTGGAAATCACTTCGGGACCCCAAAACTGAGTAATAGTCCAGGAAACGGGCCAGAATCGGCCCAATCTGCGAGTCTTGACAACCAGCACGTAAGCTCATCTTGGGGTTCGACAAGCATCGAAATTGCTTTGGGACTGCAAAACGGTGAGTAATAGTCCATGAAAGAGCCCTGAATCGGTAAAACCTAGGGTTATTGATCAACGATACATAAACGCACCCCGGGTTTCGTCAATCATGGAAATTGCTCAGGGACCTGAAATCAGCGAGTAATAGTCCATGAAGCGGGCCAAAATCGGCCAAAACTGCAAATGTTGATGACCGACACATAAACACACCGGTGTTCGTCGGTCGTGGAAATCACTACGTGAGCCCAAAACTGAGTTATAGTCCAAGAAACGGGCCAGAATTGGCCGAAACTGCGATTGTTGATGACCGATACATAAGCACACCTTGGGGTTCGACATCCATGGAAATCGCTTTGGGACCCCAAAAATGTGAGTAATAGTCCATGAAACTGCCCAGAATCGACAAAAACCACAAGTGTTGATGACCGACACTTAAACGCACCATGGGGTTTGTTAATCGTGGAAATCACTCCGGGACCCCAAAACAGTCAGTAATAGTCCACGAAACGGGCCAGAATTGGCCAATACTATGAGAGTTGATGACCAACACGTAAGCGCACCTTGGGGTTCAACAACTATGGAAATCGCTTCATGACCGCAAAATGGTGAGTAATAGTCCATGAAACGGGCCAGAATCGTCAAAAACCGCGAGTGTTGATGTCTGACACGTAAACGCACCCCGGGGTTCGTTAATCATGGAAATCACTCTGGGACCCCAAAAAAGTGAGTAATAGTCCAGAAAACGGGCCAGAATCGGCCAAAACTGTGACTGTTGATGACCGACATGTAAGTGCACCTTGGGGTTCAATAACTATGGAAATCGCTTTGGGATCCCAAAACGGTGAGTAATAGTTCACGAAACGGGTTAGAATTGGCCAAAACTGTGAGGGTTGATGACGGGCACGTAAACGCACCCCAGGGATCGTCAATCATGGAAATCGCTCCGGGACCCCACAACGGTGAGTAACAGTGCACAAAACGTACCACAATCGCCCAAAATTGTGAGTGTTGATGACCGACACGTAAATTCACCCCGGTGTTCGTCAATCGTGGAAATCACTTCGGCACCCCAAAACTGAGTAATAGTCCAGGAAACGGGCCAGAATCGGCCCAATCTGCGAGTCTTGACGACCAGCACGTAAGCACATCTTGGGGTTCGACAAGCATCGAAATCGCTTTGGGACTGTAAAACGGTGAGTAATAGTCCATGAAAGAGCCCTGAATCGGTAAAACCTAGGGTTATTGATCAACGATACATAAACGCACCCCGGGTTTCGTCAATCATGGAAATTGCTCAGGGACCTGAAATCAGTGAGTAATTCTCCATGAAGCGGGCCAAAATCGGCCTAAACTGCAAATGTTGATGACCGACACATAAACACACCGGTGTTCGTCGCTCGTGGAAATCACTACGTGAGCCCAAAACTGAGTTATAGTCCAAGAAACGGGCCAGAATCGGCCGAAACTGCGATTGTTGATGACCGATACGTAAGCACACCTTGCGGTTCGACATCCATGGAAATCGCTTTGGGACCCCAAAAATGTGAGTAATAGTCCATGAAACTGCCCAGAATCGACAAAAACCACGAGTGTTGATGACTGACACTTAAACGCACCATGGGGTTTGTTAATCGTGGAAATCACTCCGGGACCCCAAAACAGTCAGTAATAGTCCACGAAACGGGCCAGAATTGGCCAATACTATGAGAGTTGATGACCAACACGTAAGCGCATCTTGGGGTCCAACAACTATGGAAATCGCTTCGTGACCGCAAAACGGTGAGTAATAGTCCATGAAACGGGCCAGAATCGTCAAAAACCGCGAGTGTTGATGTCTGACACGTAAACGCACCCCGGGGTTCGTTAATCATGGAAATCACTCTGGGACCCCAAAAAAGTGAGTAATAGTCCAGAAAACGGGCCAGAATCGGCCAAAACTGTGACTGTTGATGACCGACATGTAAGCGCCCCTTGGGGTTCAATAACTATGGAAATCGCTTTGGGATCCCAAAACGGTGAGTAATAGTTCACGAAACGGGTTAGAATTGGCCAAAACTGTGAGGGTTGACAACGGGCACGTAAACGCACCCCAGGGATCGTCAATCATGGAAATCGCTCCGGGACCCCACAACGGTGAGTAACAGTGCACAAAACGTACCAGAATCGGCCAAAATTGTGAGTGTTGATGACCGACACATAAATTCACCCCGGTGTTCGTCAATCGTGGAAATCACTTCGGGACCCCAAAACTGAGTAATAGTCCAGGAAACGGGCCAGAATCGGCCCAATCTGCGAGTCTTGACAACCAGCACGTAAGCTCATCTTGGGGTTCGACAAGCATCGAAATTGCTTTGGGACTGCAAAACGGTGAGTAATAGTCCATGAAAGAGCCCTGAATCGGTAAAACCTAGGGTTATTGATCAACGATACATAAACGCACCCCGGGTTTCGTCAATCATGGAAATTGCTCAGGGACCTGAAATCAGCGAGTAATAGTCCATGAAGCGGGCCAAAATCGGCCAAAACTGCAAATGTTGATGACCGACACATAAACACACCGGTGTTCGTCGGTCGTGGAAATCACTACGTGAGCCCAAAACTGAGTTATAGTCCAAGAAACGGG
>NW_025230610.1:6449-13649 GCF_018294505.1 Triticum aestivum
GTTGATGTCTGACACGTAAACGCACCCCGGGGTTCGTTAATCATGGAAATCACTCTGGGACGCCAAAAAAGTGAGTAATAGTCCAGAAAACGGGCCAGAATCGGCCAAAACTGTGACTGTTGATGACCGACATGTAAGCGCCCCTTGGGGTTCAATAACTATGGAAATCGCTTTGGGATCCCAAAATGGTGAGTAATAGTTCACGAAACGGGTTAGAATTGGCCAAAACTGTGAGGGTTGACGACGGGCACGTAAACGCACCCCAGGGATCGTCAATCATGGAAATCGCTACGGGACCCCACAACGGTGAGTAACAGTGCACAAAACGTACCAGAATCGGCCAAAATTGTGAGTGTTGATGACCGACACGTAAATTCACCCCGGTGTTCGTCAATCGTGGAAATCACTTCGGCACCCCAAAACTGAGTAATAGTCCAGGAAACGGGCCAGAATCGGCCCAATCTGCGAGTCTTGACAACCAGCACGTAAGCTCATCTTGGGGTTCGACAAGCATCGAAATCGCTTTGGGACTGCAAAACGGTGAGTAATAGTCCATGAAAGAGCCCTGAATCGGTAAAACCTAGGGTTATTGATCAACGATACATAAACGCACCCCGGGTTTCGTCAATCATGGAAATTGCTCAGGGACCTGAAATCAGCGAGTAATAGTCCATGAAGCGGGCCAAAATCGGCCTAAACTACAAATGTTGATGACCGACACATAAACACACCGGTGTTCGTCGCTCGTGGAAATCACTACGTGAGCCCAAAACTGAGTTATAGTCCAAGAAACGGGCCAGAATCGGCCGAAACTGCAATTGTTGATGACCGTTACGTAAGCACACCTTGGGGTTCGACATCCATGGAAATCGCTTTGGGACCCCAAAAATGTGAGTAATAGTCCATGAAACTGCCCAGAATCGACAAAAACCACGAGTGTTGATGACCGACACTTAAACGCACCATGGGGTTTGTTAATCGTGGAAATCACTCCGGGACCCCAAAACAGTCAGTAATAGTCCACGAAACGGGCCAGAATTGGCCAATACTATGAGAGTTGATGACCAACACGTAAGCGCATCTTGGGGTTCAACAACTATGGAAATCGCTTCGTGACCGCAAAACGGTGAGTAATAGTCCATGAAACGGGCCAGAATCGTCAAAAACCGCGAGTGTTTATGTCTGACACGTAAACGCACCCCGGGGTTCGTTAATCATGGAAATCACTCTGGGACCCCAAAAAAGTGAGTAATAGTCCAGAAAACGGGCCAGAATCGGCCAAAACTGTGACTGTTGATGACCGACATGTAAGTGCACCTTGGGGTTCAATAACTATGGAAATCGCTTTGGGATCCCAAAACGGTGAGTAATAGTTCACGAAACGGGTTAGAATTGGCCAAAACTGTGAGGGTTGACGACGGGTACGTAAACGCACCCCAGGGATCGTCAATCATGGAAATCGCTCCGGGACCCCACAACGGTGAGTAACAGTGCACAAAACGTACCAGAATCGGCCAAAATTGTGAGTGTTGATGACCGACACGTAAATTCACCCCGGTGTTCGTCAATCGTGGAAATCACTTCGGCACCCCAAAACTGAGTAATAGTCCAGGAAACGGGCCAGAATCGGCCCAATCTGCGAGTCTTGACGACCAGCACGTAAGCACATCTTGGGGTTCGACAAGCATCGAAATCGCTTTGGGACTGCAAAACGGTGAGTAATAGTCCATGAAAGAGCCCTGAATCGGTAAAACCTAGGGTTATTGATCAACGATACATAAACGCACCCCGGGTTTCGTCAATCATGGAAATTGCTCAGGGACCTGAAATCAGTGAGTAATAGTCCATGAAGCGGGCCAAAATCGGCCAAAACTGCAAATGTTGATGACCGACACATAAACACACCGGTGTTCGTCGGTCGTGGAAATCACTACGTGAGCCCAAAACTGAGTTATAGTCCAAGAAACGGGCCAGAATCGGCTGAAACTGCGATTGTTGATGACCGATACGTAAGCACACCTTGGGGTTCGACATCCATGGAAATCGCTTTGGGACCCCAAAAATGTGAGTAATAGTCCATGAAACAGCCCAGAATCGACAAAAACCACGAGTGTTGATGACCGACACTTAAACGCACCATGGGGTTTGTTAATCGTGGAAATCACTCCGGGACCCCAAAACAGTCAGTAATAGTCCACGAAACGGGCCAGAATTGGCCAATACTATGAGAGTTGATGACCAACACGTAAGCGCACCTTGGGGTTCAACAACGATGGAAATCGCTTCGTGACCGCAAAACGGTGAGTAATAGTCCATGAAACGGGCCAGAATCGTCAAAAACCGCGAGTGTTGATGTCTGACACGTAAACGCACCTCGGGGTTCGTTAATCATGGAAATCACTCTGGGACCCCAAAAAAGTGAGTAATAGTCCAGAAAACGGGCCAGAATCGGCCAAAACTGTGACTGTTGATGACCGACATGTAAGCGCACCTTGGGGTTCAATAACTATGGAAATCGCTTTGGGATCCCAAATTGGTGAGTAATAGTTCACGAAACGGGTCAGAATTGGCTAAAACTGTGAGGGTTGACGACGGGCACGTAAACGCACCCAAGGGATCGTCAATCATGGAAATCGCTCCGGGACCCCACAACGGTGAGTAACAGTGCACAAAACGTACCAGAATCGGCCAAAATTGTGAGTGTTGATGACCGACACGTAAATGCACCCCGGTGTTCGTCAATCGTGGAAATCACTTCGGGACCCCAAAACTGAGTAATAGTCCAGGAAACGGGACAAAATCGGCCCAATATGCGAGTCTTGACGACCAGCACGTAAGCACATCTTGGGGTTCGACAAGCATCGAAATCGCTTTGGGACTGCAAAACGGTGAGTAATAGTCCATGAAAGAGCCCTGAATCGGTAAAACCTAGGGTTATTGATCAACGATACATAAACCCACCCCGGGTTTCGTCAATCATGGAAATTGCTCAGGGACCTGAAATCAGTGAGTAATAGTCCATGAAGCGGGCCAAAATCGGCCAAAACTGCAAATGTTGATGACCGACACATAAACACACCGGTGTTCGTCGGTCGTGGAAATCACTACGTGAGCCCAAAACTGAGTTATAGTCCAAGAAACGGGCCAGAATCGGCCGAAACTGCGATTGTTGATGACCGATACGTAAGCACACCTTGGGGTTCGACATCCATGGAAATCGCTTTGGGACCCCAAAAATGTGAGTAATAGTCCATGAAACGGCCCAGAATCGACAAAAACCACGAGTGTTGATGACCGACACTTAAACGCACCATGGGGTTTGTTAATCGTGGAAATCACTCCGGGACCCCAAAACAGTCAGTAATAGTCCACGAAACGGGCCAGAATTGGCCAATGCTATGAGAGTTGATGACCAACACGTAAGCGCATCTTGGGGTTCAACAACTATGGAAATCGCTTCGTGACCGCAAAACGGTGAGTAATAGTCCATAAAACGGGCCAGAATCGTCAAAAACCGCGAGTGTTGATGTCTGACACGTAAACGCACCCCGGGGTTCGTTAATCATGGAAATCACTCTGGGACGCCAAAAAAGTGAGTAATAGTCCAGAAAACGGGCCAGAATCGGCCAAAACTGTGACTGTTGATGACCGACATGTAAGCGCCCCTTGGGGTTCAATAACTATGGAAATCGCTTTGGGATCCCAAAATGGTGAGTAATAGTTCACGAAACGGGTTAGAATTGGCCAAAACTGTGAGGGTTGACGACGGGCACGTAAACGCACCCCAGGGATCGTCAATCATGGAAATCGCTACGGGACCCCACAACGGTGAGTAACAGTGCACAAAACGTACCAGAATCGGCCAAAATTGTGAGTGTTGATGACCGACACGTAAATTCACCCCGGTGTTCGTTAATCATGGAAATCACTTCGGCACCCCAAAACTGAGTAATAGTCCAGGAAACGGGCCAGAATCGGCCCAATCTGCGAGTCTTGACGACCAGCACGTAAGCACATCTTGGGGTTCGACAAGCATCGAAATCGCTTTGGGACTGTAAAACGGTGAGTAATAGTCCATGAAAGAGCCCTGAATCGGTAAAACCTAGGGTTATTGATCAACGATACATAAACGCACCCCGGGTTTCGTCAATCATAGAAATTGCTCAGGGACCTGAAATCAGTGAGTAATAGTCCATGAAGCGGGCCAAAATCGGCCTAAACTGCAAATGTTGATGACCGACACATAAACACACCATGGGGTTTGTTAATCGTGGAAATCACTCCGGGACCCCAAAACAGTCAGTAATAGTCCACGAAACGGGCCAGAATTGGCCAATACTATGAGAGTTGATGACCAACACGTAAGCGCATCTTGGGGTTCAACAACTATGGAAATCGCTTCGTGACCGCAAAACGGTGAGTAATAGTCCATGAAACGGGCCAGAATCGTCAAAAACCGCGAGTGTTTATGTCTGACACGTAAACGCACCCCGGGGTTCGTTAATCATGGAAATCACTCTGGGACCCCAAAAAAGTGAGTAATAGTCCAGAAAACGGGCCAGAATCGGCCAAAACTGTGACTGTTGATGACCGACATGTAAGTGCACCTTGGGGTTCAATAACTATGGAAATCGCTTTGGGATCCCAAAACGGTGAGTAATAGTTCACGAAACGGGTTAGAATTGGCCAAAACTGTGAGGGTTGACGACGGGTACGTAAACGCACCCTAGGGATCGTCAATCATGGAAATCGCTCCGGGACCCCACAACGGTGAGTAACAGTGCACAAAACGTACCAGAATCGGCCAAAATTGTGAGTGTTGATGACCGACACGTAAATTCACCCCGGTGTTCGTCAATCGTGGAAATCACTTCGGCACCCCAAAACTGAGTAATAGTCCAGGAAACGGGCCAGAATCGGCCCAATCTGCGAGTCTTGACGACCAGCACGTAAGCACATCTTGGGGTTCGACAAGCATCGAAATCGCTTTGGGACTGTAAAACGGTGAGTAATAGTCCATGAAAGAGCCCTGAATCGGTAAAACCTAGGGTTATTGATCAACGATACATAAACGCACCCTGGGTTTCGTCAATCATGGAAATTGCTTAGGGACCTGAAATCAGTGAGTAATAGTCCATGAAGCGGGCCAAAATCGGCCTAAACTGCAAATGTTGATGACCGACACATAAACACACCGGTGTTCGTCGCTCGTGGAAATCACTACGTGAGCCCAAAACTGAGTTATAGTCCAAGAAATGGGCCAGAATCGGCCGAAACTACGATTGTTGATGACCGATACATAAGCACACCTTGGGGTTCGACATCCATGGAAATCGCTTTGGGACCCCAAAAATGTGAGTAATAGTCCATGAAACTGCCCAGAATCGACAAAAACCACGAGTGTTGATGACCGACACTTAAACGCACCATGGGGTTTGTTAATCGTGGAAATCACTCCGGGACCCCAAAACAGTCAGTAATAGTCCACGAAACGGGCCAGAATTGGCCAATACTATGAGAGTTGATGACCAACACGTAAGCGCATCTTGGGGTTCAACAACTATGGAAATCGCTTCGTGACCGCAAAACAGTGAGTAATAGTCCATGAAACGGGCCAGAATCGTCAAAAACCGCGAGTGTTGATGTCTGACACGTAAACGCACCCCGGGGTTCGTTAATCATGGAAATCACTCTGGGACCCCAAAAAAGTGAGTAATAGTCCAGAAAACGGGCCAGAATCGGCCAAAACTGTGACTGTTGATGACCGACATGTAAGTGCACCTTGGGGTTCAATAACTATGGAAATCGCTTTGGGATCCCAAAACGGTGAGTAATAGTTCACGAAACGGGTTAGAATTGGCCAAAACTGTGAGGGTTGACGACGGGCACGTAAACGCACCCCAGGGATCGTCAATCATGGAAATCGCTCCGGGACCCCACAACGGTGAGTAACAGTGCACAAAACGTACCAGAATCGGCCAAAATTGTGAGTGTTGATGACCGACACGTAAATTCACCCCGGTGTTCGTCAATCGTGGAAATCACTTCGGCACCCCAAAACTGAGTAATAGTCCAGGAAACGGGCCAGAATCGGCCCAATCTGCGAGTCTTGACGACCAGCACGTAAGCACATCTTGGGGTTCGACAAGCATCGAAATCGCTTTGGGACTGTAAAACGGTGAGTAATAGTCCATGAAAGAGCCCTGAATCGGTAAAACCTAGGGTTATTGATCAACGATACATAAACGCACCCTGGGTTTCGTCAATCATGGAAATTGCTTAGGGACCTGAAATCAGTGAGTAATAGTCCATGAAGCGGGCCAAAATCGGCCTAAACTGCAAATGTTGATGACCGACACATAAACACATCGGTGTTCGTCGCTCGTGGAAATCACTACGTGAGCCCAAAACTGAGTTATAGTCCAAGAAACGGGCCAGAATCGGCCGAAACTACGATTGTTGATGACCGATACATAAGCACACCTTGGGGTTCGACATCCATGGAAATCGCTTTGGGACCCCAAAAATGTGAGTAATAGTCCATGAAACTGCCCAGAATCGAGAAAAACCACGAGTGTTGATGACCGACACTTAAACGCACCATGGGGTTTGTTAATCGTGGAAATCACTCCGGGACCCCAAAACAGTCAGTAATAGTCCACGAAACGGGCCAGAATTGGCCAATACTATGAGAGTTGATGACCAACACGTAAGCGCATCTTGGGGTTCAACAACTATGGAAATCGCTTCGTGACCGCAAAACAGTGAGTAATAGTCCATGAAACGGGCCAGAATCGTCAAAAACCGCGAGTGTTGATGTCTGACACGTAAACGCACCCCGGGGTTCGTTAATCATGGAAATCACTCTGGGACCCCAAAAAAGTGAGTAATAGTCCAGAAAACGGGCCAGAATCGGCCAAAACTGTGACTGTTGATGACCGACATGTAAGTGCACCTTGGGGTTCAATAACTATGGAAATCGCTTTGGGATCCCAAAACGGTGAGTAATAGTTCACGAAACGGGTTAGAATTGGCCAAAACTGTGAGGGTTGACGACGGGCACGTAAACGCACCCCAGGGATCGTCAATCATGGAAATCGCTCCGGGACCCCACAACGGTGAGTAACAGTGCACAAAACGTACCAGAATCGGCCAAAATTGTGAGTGTTGATGACCGACACGTAAATTCACCCCGGTGTT
>NW_025230611.1:0-6896 GCF_018294505.1 Triticum aestivum
CGGGGGATAAGGAATTAGGATCTGTTCTCTCTATCAGGATCACGTGTTACTAATCAGTAGTACCTTATAAGTTTGATGGATACAAGCCTAGTTCAGTTCTACTACCACATTATGTTGTTAGAATGGATTCAGAACTTTGATATGATGATGATGAGTGTGTATGTAATCCTTTGTCAAATGTCTCAAAATCCTTCTTGAGCATTTACAGCTGTTATGCTGCCGAAATTTTGCTAGAAATTCTAATGCCCTTGCATTATGATTGTGCTTTCAGATGGCCACTCGCGACCTCAATCAAGTGGTTCGCCTGACTCGATGCCTAGATGTACCCGGCCATACTGCCAAGTTGGTCAGGGTAATGACTGAGGCTGGATACCGCTGGTATCCTGAGTACACGGTCGAAGAGCAATTCCGAGATTTTAATCAAAGCCAGTATCTCTGCACTGTCAGGATATTTCCATCTTATCCTGGATCCACCGAGCCTCTTCACTGCTCTTATGGACTCGGGGTTACCATTGAGATGGCTGTGCAGGACGCCGCCTACTCTATGATGACCATTATGCGAGTCAGATCTGGTATATTTCGGGACTCTAATTTCCGGTATATGCCAGGATCACTTCCGGGAGCACAAGGGTATCTCCAGGCTATCTATGCTGACCCCACTCAGGAGGATTCACGGACTCGCACCACTGCTGAGATGCTCGAGGATAAGGACCGTGAAAATCGGGCCTTAATGTTAGAGCTCTTCAATACCCGTGCTGACCACTGGGCCACTTTGACTCGGTTCGCACCGGCGGTGCAAGCTGGATGTTCAGATATGCGCGATCTCTATCCTGTGAGATCTGCTCTGCCAGACGTGATGGTTATGCGTGATGTAGGAGGCATCACCCCACCTCGCGGTCCCCGCGGGCCACCGTCTGTTGGTCCAAGGCCTCATCCTAGCCCCTATGGTCCACAAGCTCCGCGAGACCGTCTGTTTCGGGATGATCATGTTGAGCTTCCAGGCTATGGAGGTGACTTCTACGAGGACTACTACGGATTGGTCTGAGTTAGTGGTAGTATCACTAGTTCGCACTAGCTGTGTCGTCTATCGTCCCGCGTGACTCGTGGGATATGACCTAGTTTGTACTCCTTCCGGAGGTGTAGAAAAATAATGTATAGGAGCTTGGAATGCCTCCGATGAGATGTAATCCTCTTTTCACCGTAATAGTACTTTGTTTGGTCTTGTACTAAACCCTGTATGGTGTGTATGACGATGGAATAAAGAAGCAGTTTCTGTATCTACCATGTCATACGGATGATCATCTTGCATTTCGAGTTATTCCTTACATTTTATCCTATGTCGGAATCTTATCATCCTGACTAAATCGTTGTCTTGTTTACCTAGGATGGTCAACACGCGCGCTAACCCTGCTTCTCAAGAGCAGGCCGAAGGCAGTGAAGGTAGGAATGAAAATCTGCCTCATCCTCCTTCCCTAGCCGAGGTTATGATGGAAGCTGAGAGAAACAAGCGGGAGACCAACCGTTTGTTGGAGCGTATTGAACAGAACACAGCACACCATCAGAGGACTAACGTGGTGTCACTCAGTGATTTTATCAAATTGCATCCACCCACGTTCCACCACTCCGTCGAGCCTCTCGACGCTGATGACTGGCTTTGCAGTATCGCTCACAAACTGCGTTCCGCGCTGGTAGCGGAGGCTGACAAGGTCACCTTTGCTGCATATCATCTTGAAGGCCCCGCCAGTCTATGGTGGGAGAATTATGGAGCTATGCGCCCAGCGGGCCATGTCACTACTTGGGCTGAATTCAGCGAGGCTTTCCGTGAACATCACATTCCGGAGGGTCTCATGGACCGTAAACGTGAAGAATTTTGCAGTTTCACCCAAGGCCGACTTTCTGTGGATGCTTACAGCAGGGAGTTTGGTAATCTCGCACGATATGCAACTGAGGAAGTGTCTACCGATGCCAAGAAGCAAGCAAGGTTCCGTAAGGGCCTTAGTCCTGAGCTTCGCCGTGACCTCCGTCTGCATGAGTGCACAACTTTTCAGAAACTTGTCAACAAAGCCATCAGTGCCGAAACTGGTCAGACTGACTATGACGCAACACGCAAGCATGGCCGTGACATGGGTTCCTCATCCGGTGCTGGTCCTCAGAAGCGCCGCGTGTGGGTACCCAACACCGCCCTGCCACCCAGGTTTACACCGAGGCCATCCTTCCTGGCGCCTCGCCCCGTTCAACAGTCTGCTCCAGCCAAGCCCTATGGGGGTCCAACTAACAATGCTCCTCCACGTACCAGTTCCGTGACTTGTTTCAAGTGTGGGGAATCTGGTCACTATATGCGTGAGTGTCCCCAGACCAACCCCAATCAATCTGCTAAAGGTGTTGGCCGTGGCAAGCCGACAGGAAAAATATTCCACGCCAAGCCGGTCACCGCTTCACGTGGCCATGTCAACTGTATCTCTGCCGAAGAAGCTCAAGAGGATCCCAACGTCGTTCTCGGTACGCTTCTTGTTAACTGCCACCCGGCATCTGTTCTTTTCGATACAGGAGCCTCTCATTCTTTTATATCCGAAAGTTATGCTCGTTTGCATAACGTTGCATTCTGTGACATGCCATCCACTATGGAAATTTCTACCCCTGGTTCTAGATGGCAGACCTCTAGGGTAAGTTATGGAAATGAAATCCAAGTCGACAGACTTGTTTTCCTCGCGTCTTTGATAGCCCTTAAATCTTCAGATATTAATATCATTCTGGGTATGGACTGGATGTCGGCTCATCATGCCCAAATCGATTGCTTCTCTAGGACTGTTCAACTCACCCATCCTTCGGGAAAGATAGTCAATGTCTTGACCCGAATAGCCAAGCGACAATTATATTCTCTTAACGCCAGCCCTTTGCCAGACCTTGAGGACGTTCCGGTAGTCCGTGACTTCCCGGATGTCTTTCCAGAGGAATTGCCAGGTGTTCCACCTGACAGGGATGTTGAGTTTGTAATAGACCTCATTCCACGAACCGTTCCGATTGCTAGAAGACCTTATAAGATGGCACCCCTAGAACTAGCCGAGCTTAAGAAACAACTCGATGAGTCCTTGAAAAAGGGTTTCATCCGACCTAGCTCTTCTCCGTGGGCTTGCCCCGTCCTATTCGTCAAGAAGAAGGATGGTACGGACCGGATGGTTGTAGATTACCGACCTGTCAATTTGGTCACAATCAAGAACAAATATCCACTTCCCAGGATCAACGACCTGTACGATCAGCTCGCTGGATCCTCAGTCTTCTCCAAGATGGATTTGAGGTTGGGCTACCATCAAATCAAAATCAGAAACGGGGACATTCCTAAAACGGCCTTTGTTACTCGTTATGGGCAATACGAGTACACCGTCATGTCCTTCGGTTTAACCAACGCTCCAGCCACCTTTTCTCGGTTAATGAACTCAATCTTCATGGAGTATTTGGATAAATTCGTCGTGGTTTACCTCGATGATATACTCATCTACTCCAAGAACGAGGAAGAACATGCCGAACATCTAAGGCTAGTGTTGCAGAAACTTCGAGAGCATCGCCTTTATGCCAAATTTTCTAAATGTGAATTCTGGTTGTCAGAAGTGACCTATCTGGGTCATGTAATATCTGGTAAAGGTATTGCTGTTAACCCTGAGCGAGTTCAAGCCGTCCTTAATTGGACTCCACCTGAATCGGTCAAGCAAGTTCGGAGTTTTCTAGGCTTAGCGAGCTATTGCCGTCGCTTTGTCGAAAACTTCTCCAAAGTTGCTAAACCTCTAACCGAACTCCTCAAGAAAGATAAGAAGTTCGAATGGACTCCACAATGTGAGCACAGCTTTCAGGAACTGAAAAGACGCCTGACCTCTGCTCCCGTACTGGTACCGCCAGACTTCTCTAAGGACTTTGTTATCTACTGCGACGCCTCGCGACAAGGACTAGGTTGCATTCTCATGCAAGATCGACACGTAATTGCCTACGCTTCACGGCAATTGCACCCACATGAGGAGAATTATCCTACTCATGATCTAGAGCTTGCAGCCGTAGTCTATGCACTTAAGACCTGGCGACATTACCTCCTCGGTAATCGTTGTGAAATATTCACTGATCACCAAAGTCTGAAGTACATTTTCACCCAACCGGATTTGAATCTCAGGCAGAGACGTTGGGTTGAATTGATCACAGACTTCGACTTAGGAATAACCTACACCCCAGGGAAAGCCAACGTCATGGCTGATGCGCTAAGTCGTAAATCTTATTGTAACAACCTGATGTTACAACAAAGTCAACCGCTTCTCCATGAGGAATTTCGGAAGCTAAACCTTCACATTGTTCCTCAAGGTTTTCTTTCCACCTTGGTAGCAAAACCTACTCTTACGGATCAAATCATCGCTGCCCAAAGGCGAGATAAGGGAATATCTAAAATCAAAGAGAACATTGCTAGCGGAGGTGCTAGTTGTTTCTCCACAAATGATCATGGTGTTGTGTACTTTGAGAACCGTCTAGTGGTTCCCAAGAACCAGCATCTACGGCAATTGATCCTTAAAGAAGCTCATGAATCTCCTCTCACCATTCATCCCGGTAGTACTAAGATGTATCAGGACCTACGCCAGAGGTTCTGGTGGACTAGGATGAAGAGAGAAATTGCTCAGTTTATCGCTAATTGCGACGTCTGTCGTCATGTAAAAGCAGAGCACCAACGGCCTGCTGGCACCCTTCAACCCTTAGCTATTCCTGAATGGAAATGGGATAAAATTGGTATGGATTTCATTACCAGTTTTCCCAGGACCAAGAGAGGGAATAATGCTATTTTCGTCGTGGTCGATCGTCTTTCCAAAGTAGCTCATTTCTTGCCTGTTCGTGAGAGTATAACCGCTAGCCAGCTGGCAGACTTATACATCTCCCGAATAGTGTCCCTCCATGGTGTTCCTTTGGAAATCAACTCGGATCGAGGAAGTCTTTTCACCTCTCGATTTTGGGAAAGTTTCAGAATGCTATGGGGACCCGCCTCTCCTTTAGCACCGCTTTCCACCCTCAGTCGACTGGTCAAGTGGAACGCGTCAACCAGATTCTAGAAGACATGCTTCGAGCCTCTGTTATCTCTTTCGGAATGGACTGGGAGAAGTGCCTTCCATTTGCCGAATTCGCTTACAACAACAGCTATCAATCTAGCTTGGGTAAAGCCCCTTTTGAAGTTCTCTATGGACGACGGTGTCGAACACCCCTTAACTGGTCAGAGACCGGGGAAAGACAATTCTTTGGCCCGGATATGATTCAGGAAGCAGAAGAACAAGTTCGCATCGTTCGTGAAAAGTTGAAAACAGCCCAATCTCGTCAAAAGAGTCAATATGACCGAAAACATAAGGCTATGACTTTCGAGGTTGACGAGAAGGCTTATCTTCGGGTCACCCCTCTGAAGGGAACCCATCGTTTCGGTATCAAAGGCAAATTGGCTCCTCGTTACATTGGACCTTTTCGCATTCTCGCCAAACGAGGAGAAGTTGCCTACCAGTTGGAACTACCTCCGCATCTCTCCAGAGTCCACGATGTCTTCCACGTTTCTCAACTCAGGCGTTGCTTCTCGGATCCTATCCGTGAAGTGGACCACGAAACGCTTGATCTCCATGATAATCTTACATATCGAGAGTACCCCATTCGTATCCTCGATCAGGCCGAGCGTACCACTCGACGCCAGAACATCAAGTTCCTCAAAGTACAATGGTCGCACCATTCTGAGGATGAAGCAACTTGGGAAAGGGAGGATCGTCTTCGACTCGAGTACCCCACCTTCTTTCCGGAGGAACCCAAATCTCGGGACGAGATTGTTTTGAATGGGGGTGAGTTGTCACACCCTAGCTAGTCATGCATTAGAGTGTGTGCATCATGTTTAATATTCCATTTAACTTGAAATGGGGATTTGTGAAACCCTCTGAATCATTTTGAAAATAACCCAAATAAAAATTTCTCCAAGAAGGTCCAAGAAAATGCTCATGTTGCTCTCTGAAAATATTGGACAGAGATAAAAATCAAACCAATATTTTTAGTGGCTCATGGACATTTATTTTGGGCATTTGGAATTAATGCATAAATATTTGCATTGGAAATATATTTCTATATATATGAAATATGGTCCAAATATTATGCCATTTCTAAAGGAGCTCTGGAATAATATATCTAGCCCCTGCAAAAATTGGCATAAGTTAAATAAATGATTTAATATATTATTTAAATCAAAACAAATGTCAGAAATTAGAAAACAGAAAAAAATAAAAGGGAGAAGCTTACCTGGGCTCCTCCCTGTGCAGCCCATCCAGCTGGCCGGCCCAGCCAGCAGGCGGCCCAGCCCGTCTCCCTCCTCTGTCGTCTTCGTCCCGACAGAGGGAGGGGAGTGTGGCCGGCGCGCGCGCGCGCCACCGCGCCACGCCACCTCTCTCCCTGCTTGCCTGCCCTCCCCTCCTCGCTCGATGCCCCGGACGACGCCACGCCTCCCCCCTGCTCTCTCTCACTCTCCCCCGGCTCTCCCCTCCTCTCCCTCTGTGACGCCCGGATAATCTTGCTAAAATAATCCCACGCTAATCAAGCCACGTCATCCCGATTACCGATGCTAAACGTCCGTTAGTTCAAACCGCGTCAAATTAAAATTTAAAATAAAGACAAACGACAAAAGTTTTGAAATATTAAAACTAAATTGTTTGGGTTGTGTCAAATAATGCATAGGTAATTATGGTGGAGAAACCACATTTTTATAAAAGGTTTAAATGCACTTAAGTAATTAAAGTAGTAGGTAAAACAATTAAATAAATGCATTTTGGATTTTATAAAATACTATACTATTTTGTCCAGGGTTAAAACCTTTTGTGGCAGTAGTTATAATTGTAACTCTATTTTAGGTGTGG
>NW_025230611.1:11403-13644 GCF_018294505.1 Triticum aestivum
GACGTCGTGGTATCAGTCGAAGCACTTCAGACGTCAGCGACGGAGCGGCGCGCGCCGAATTGGACTAGAACGCCACTAGGCTAGGTCTGCTTTCGGCCGCCCACGCAACGTGCAGGTGTGCTCAGGGCGATGGGCCCAGACCCCTGCGCGCTTAGGTTTAGACCGGCGTGCTGGCCTCTCTGTTTTGCCTAGGTGGGGCTGCGACGTGTTGATCTTCCGCGGCCGGGCATGACCCAGGAAAGTGTGTCCGGCCAAATGGGATCAAGCGTGTTGGGTTATGTGGTGCACCCCTGCAGGGAAGTTAATCTATTCGAACAGCCGTGATCTTCGGTAACAGGACGACTTGGAGTTGTACCTTGACCTTATGACAACTAGAACCGGATACTTAATAAAACACACCCTTCCAAGTTCCACAGACAACCCGGTGATCGCTTTTCTACAGGGCGACGAGAGGAGGATCGCCGGGTAGGATTATGCTATGAGATGCTACTTGAAGATGCTACTTGGAGGACTTCAATCTACTCTCTTCTACATGCTGCAAGACGGAGGCTGCCAGAAGCGTAGTCTTCGATAGGATTAGCTATCCCCCTCTTATTCTGGCATTCTGCAGTTCAGTCCACTGATATGGCCTCCTTACACATATACCCATGCATATGTAGTGTAGTTCCTTGCTTGCGAGTACTTTGGATGAGTACTCACGGTTGCTTTCTCCCCCCTTTTTTCCCCTTTCCTTTCTTTCTGGTTGTCGCAACCAGATGCTGGAGTCCAGGAGCCAGGAGCCAGCGTCGACGACGACTACTACATTGGAGGTGCCTACTACTACGTGCAGGCTGACGACGACGACCAGGAGTAGTTAGGAGGATCCCAGGCAGGAGGCCTGCGCCTCTTTCGATCTGTATCTCAGTTTGTGCTAGCCATCTTATGGCAACTTGTTTAACTTATGTCTGTACTCAGATATTGTTGCTTCCGCTGACTCGTCTATGATTGAGCACTTGTATTCGAGCCCTCGAGGCCCCTGGCTTGTATTATGATGCTTGTATGACTTATTTTATTTGTAGAGTTGTGTTGTGATATCTTCCCGTGAGTCCCTGATCTTGATCGTACTCATTTGCGTGCATGATTAGTGTACGATTGAATCGGGGGCGTCACAAGTTGGTATCAGAGCCGACTGCCTGTAGGAATCCCCCTTCCAACTCCTTGGCCGAAGTCGAGTCTAGACTTTACAAAACTTTTACTAACATGGCTGTGCGGCCCATGGGCCCACGTCGCCATTGGGTGGTACTAGGATCTTTTACTCCTCTACCTTTACTCTGGGACGCTGATCTCTCCTCTATTCGGGTTAAATGAAGTTTACTAAATCTAACAATAGGATCTCGTTATCACTTTCACCCGGAGAGCCCCTTGTTACTGATGATCGTCTGCTGCACCAGAAGACCCTGAAGATACTCTCCGCTGTTAACCCGAGAACTTGTGTTCATCGCGTTTGCAATTCCCCTTCCACCGCAAACCCTTATGGATAACTACTTGCAGTTGTTATTCTTACATTCATCCCCAGTTGGTCTTGTTATTACAAGATAACCTGAAAACTCGTCATTGTTTCGATAATCCTTTGAGCTTACTGCCTTGCTGTTCTTTGTCACCTGAATACCCCTACGGTTAATTATTGCAATTATCGAGTATCCGCTCATCCCCAGTTGTTCATGAGTTTCACAAAAGTCTTCGAAATATTATGCGATCTTCTAAAAATCCTTTGGAGCCTTTGGCTCTTGAAATTCTTGCTTGCTCGCATTATGGTTAATCCCATAAGTCTCATAGTCTTATTGACATTCCTTGTCATTATCATTTTGGGTCTATTGACTCAATATGTTTGCGAATACACGCAATCATCATTGATCCTTATAAATTACTTTTCCGGCTGAGCTGCCATTCTTTTAACTGGAATTGGTTCTCGACCAATCGAATTGTCTTTGATTGTACCCTAAGGCTATTCAACTTATCCACCCCTAATCAGAGCATTGCTTCTGACCCCTTGATTTGGGAATCATAATTCCTTTGCATTTGACAATTGAGTTAGTCAGTTGTTTCTATAATCCGGTGCACTTGCATTCCTTCTTCCTTTGATAGAGTATCGATACCCACACCAGCTCCGTTGTGGACCATCGGTTCCTTTGTTGGATTTTATGTCCTTCATAATTAATCACCTTGTGAGCTCTTTCCCCTGATACATAATGCCTTTGGTAC
>NW_025230612.1:0-13639 GCF_018294505.1 Triticum aestivum
GGAGGGAGGGAGGGAGGGAGGACCAGGCGGTCCTTTGGGGAATAAAACAGAGGAGCCAAGTGTCTGGGCTTCATCAAATTCAAGGAGGAGAAACCTGCACGATGATGACGCAACATGCATGCTCAGTACCAGAAAATAATCATGTCACAATGACAAGATGTATTGTGACATCACTAAACACGTACCTAATCATTATCTCTTGATGTAACTAATTACCTTTGGAATGATGGATGAACAACTGCAGCTCGGCGAGGCATCAAGACAGAGACTCTCTGCAGGCAATTAACTTCTGAATGCCAACTTGTCAATTCACTGTCAAATTGTTCTGCACTGCAGGAACCGAGTAATGAATGCTTAGTTTATTATCAATTAGATTGGGTAAACAGGTGAACCTACCAAAGTTGTAGAAACTCTGACGCATGGAAGTGAAACGTCACCATAAAACAATCTCCAAAGTCTGCACATAATGTAATTGGCCGTCGGTGACACCATAATCAACCTGTTCCAATGTTGCAGAAACACGCTTTTATTAGCATTCAGATATGTTCAGAAAATAAAGTCTAATCAAACGTTCTTTATTTAAACAACAAGAATGAAGCAAAATAATAATAATGGTGTGTTGCCGACACCATATACACCAATTAACAACCACTTCTATCATCTAAAACTGTTTAGCTAGATCAGTATACCTGAACAGAGGAGAAATTGCTCTTGCATCCGAACTGATTATGTCGTGAAACAGAAGCTGCCCAGTTACTAGGAAGAGTATGCCAATGCGCATGCAGACAAGCGAATCGGCCGATACTCCGAGGAACCAATGAAAAGACTTGTATGATCTGACACCTGAAACATACCACACAGGTTAGGATAACGATCAGACTCTTAATTATTTAAAAGAAAGGAACATTTATGTATAGCAGAAACAAACATGCATTCACCTTAAGGACATCAAAACATACGCTTCCATTTCTGTTATAGTTTGGATGCAACAACCAAGTTCTGAATTTCCAGAAGCAAAGCTGACGGTTGGTTGTAATGGTTCTGCAGAATCCAAGTAATGAATGTAAGACTCACAGACAAGCAAGGTAAGGGGACTCACTGATATAATTCATTACTTTGAGTTGGTCAGTTGATGAACCTGCTAATTAGGAACTGAACCTCTGAAGGATGCCGGTTAGCGAAACATCATATAGTTGGCAGTTGGTGGTCCCATGGACCGTCCAAGAGCATGAAAAATGACACCTGTTCCAATATTGCATATAACGTTTTAGAACTGAGATACCCAGAAAAGGTTAAGGGGAAAATAGTTGCATTATGCCACCAAAAATGGAGCTAATAAGGTGTGCTGCTTACACCATATGCATTCAAAGCATTTTCTCTTCCTCTTGCGTGAAGCTTTCCACGGCTGATCATCATTCCAAGACTCCAGTGTGTGGATGGTAGCTAGCGGCGAGTAAAGTGCAGACTGGAGCAACAAGCACCGCTGAGAACGCAAAACTAAAAATAAGAAGAAAAAAATAGAGGGAAAGTGTGATAAACTGACCTTTGAAATGATCCTGGTAGAACTGTACAGCTGCTTCTTGATGATACTGTTAATGTTATTGTTTGGTTGGAGCAACCAATTATGTCCTGAATGCCACATCCACTGTCGGCCCTAATTGTTGTGCAGGATCATATTAGTAAAGAACATAAGGTCATAAAACAAACAAATCCACTTTCCAGATGATACTCTATCTAACCATGAATAAAAACATATAAGCATGCATGCACCTTCAGGTCTATATATCGATATAGTGTCTTCTGTTTTTACAAAAGGAGGATGACCCCCGGCCTCTGCATCTGGGCGATGCATACAGCCACTTTATTAATTATTCTCACAAGACCTTACAAAGCCATACAACAGTAAGACTAAAGCCACCGTCTAAGCAACAACTGTCGCTACACATATCCAATTGATGAAGGGGCGCAGATTATCTAGGCCTAATACCAAACAGACATCGCAGCCAAACCTAAGCATCTAAGACTTGAGGTCCCAACCAGGACGCCTGCCGGGTATGGGGCACCTACCAGTCCGGCGCACTCCTCAACCAGGACGCCTGCCGGGTATGAGGCCGCCGCAGCCACCTGTCACCAATCCATCTTCAGAGTTGTACTGTTGCATGTACCGTGCCAGGTCTCTCTGCCATCGACGCCACCACGACGCCCGACAGTGTCGTCCTTCTGCACGAGTCCATCCTCCCACAGCGAACTCCGAATCTGCACTGCGCCACGCCGTCAAGATCCGCCGCCATCAGTGTGTAGGATGAAGCACCGCTCCACCAAAGAATCCGTCCTCTAGTCCCTCGATCACGTGTGTACCTCCAAGAATGACGCCCCCAAGGGAGGAACGACACCAGAGCGCCGCCTTCATCCGATCATCCGATCTGGGCTTTCCCCCGAAGGTAGCAGAGAGTGGCCTTGAACTTCTCCACGGCGATGCCTTCAAGAAGGAAACGACGCAGATAGCGCCGCCACCCCGGCCTTAGCATGAGCCGAAGGCAAGTTTTCACCCAGATCAGCTCGAAGGGATCCAACTCTCGTGCCCGGGCCGCCGTCATCACTAGTACCACTAGGCAGACCCTGGAGTACTGGCATATCAGCGAGCCGCCGGCACCACCGCATCCAGATTGCTGGCCACGCAGGCCACGCCGGGCCGCCGCCATCCCCCGCGCCGTCCGGATCAGAGGTGGAGCCGCCGACCGCGCACAGGGACCGCCGCCGCCTGCACACGCCGGAGCGCCGCCGAGAGCCCATCACCCGCCACTGCTTACCGAAGCCAACCGCCCGAGCACTGGCGCCACCGTGGAGCCATCAGATCGGGGAGGAAGACGCGCGCCGACCACCCTCGCGGACCCCGCCGCACGCCCGAGCGCTGGCGCCACCGCGGCGCCATCAGATCGGGATGAGGAGGAGCCCACGCGCTCGCCGCCCCGCGCAGACCACGCCGCCGCCACCAAGCAGGGGAGCCCCGCCCAGATCCACCGGCGGCTCGACCTGCCACCGAGCCGAGCGCCGCCGCGAGGACCGGCCGTCCCGCGCCGCTCAGGAGCCTCGCGATGGGGGAGGGAGCCCCGCCGCCGCCGACACACGCGCGGGCTTTGCCTGGCGGCGTCCCCTGGCGGCAGCGAGGGAGAAGGAAGGCGAGAAAGGGTAGCGGTGGCGGCGATCTAGGGTTTCGCCCGGGCCGCTGGCGGCTGCGTACATCGTACTGTCTGTCCTCCATTGCTTCGCCACTCCACCACTGCGGCCGCTTGCTCGATGTCCATTATGGTCCCTCTGGCAGCCACACTGCTACCGCTAGCTAAGGTTCGTGGCGTCTGGCGTGCGTCACTCGTTGGGGCTGGCTCCTGGCAGGCTGCTCGATCGGTTCATACTGTATTGCGTTTTTTTTTTGAGCAACTCATGGCGTACTGTCGTGCTCCATGGGGCCAAATAGCTGGTTGCATGGCCCAGTTAGACAACCAACTTGGCCATTGATTTCTTCTGAGTTTTTTTTCCATGGAACGTTGGCAAACTAGCCAGAGCAAACCATGTACGCATACATGTAGAAGCAAATTAGGCATTAGCCGACCGGACGTGGCCGCTGTGAATTAATCAGCCGACCTCGTATATGGAGATGACGAGCTGGTGAGGTTGGAGAGAATCTAGCGGCGCGACCGCCGTCGCTGGCCTGGAATTTGATGGAGATGTGAAGTCGGGGAAGAATGTGCTTTGAGATGGGTGCTAAACACATGTCATATTATGTATAGGGTCCAAACGTTATATAGGCAAAGAAACCCGGTTTCATAAGGTTTCCTCCCGTCCCGTGGCAACGCCACCATGGACGACAACCTCCCCTGGGGCAACCGGTCCAGCTGCAATCCGAATGAAAATATAACTCAAGCACAACTTAAGTAGGCAAGATCACATTGAGAAGGTGAAAAAGGAGAGATGAGATTTAGCATGTAATGTACCTTTGTGAATGCACCATCCATCCATGACAAGTACACTCCACAGAGCTCTACATCAGCAGCCAAAGTAAATTGGTCTTTTGTGAATATAAAAATACTTTAGATGTTTAAATTATTCAATTCTTTATAAAAATTGCAATGAACATTTCCTTTATAAACAGTGCGCTATGAATATAGTTCTTCTTAATTTCCTTATGTTGATCTATTTCTGAAGGGATGAACATGTCTGTAGAGAAAAAGACACTATAATCGACACCAACACACACCCACTTCTTTGAGGTCAGTTGTTCCATTATTTCATAATGAAGCGTGGCACTTCATGCACATCGATTTTGTATGTTTAAGACTGACGGCCGGCAAATACATTAAATGGCTGATGCTCCAAGAATGCCTTGGTGAGAGAGAGAGAGAGAGAGAGAGAGAGAGAGAGAGAGAGGGAGAGTATTTTAGTGAGGCGCCGAAATATAGTCTTGAGCCATTATACTAGGAGAGTATTTTTTGTTTCTCCCGTCGCAACGCACGGCCCTTTTTGCTAGTGTAGTGCATATAGATTTTTGAAAAGGCAAGCATTACAAACTTTGTTCAAAATTTTGGAGTAAAACATTTATATCTAAAATGCCAAACTTATATCATTAGATTCATTATAAGATGAACTATCATATTTTATATATGTGGTATTATAGATATAAATAGTTATCTCTAATAACTTGATCAAAGCTTGAATTTTTACAAAATGTATACGCACTACATTGTGGAACAGAAGGAGTATAAGGAATACATGTTGTGCCTGGCTACAGTGAAGGCCACCAACCAAAATGTATCAAAGGCTCTCGAAGGTGCAACACGGTGACAACATTACATCATTTTTAGATAGATCGATGCCTTAAAACCTTTATTCTTAAATATAAATACATATATCAGAAGAATGCTAAGAGATGATAGTCGATATAATTTAGAGCACTGCAGGAGAATGCTCATGCATATATCAGCCCGTGCAAACACGAATAGGGGCCACGCTTATTTGAGATATATATAGTCTCGTCCAAACACGAAAGCTAGGCGGTTCCTGGGAGCGGGACCTGGTATTCGATGAGGTAGGGCATGGTGGTAAGCCCGGCCTTCACGATCTCCCCCACCATCTTCCACACCCCATGCTCTTCGGCCCGCTCGTGGATCACGTCGAGGATGTCCTGATTGACATCGTACCTCATGGTACTGATGAGCTCCTCCGTTGTAGCGCCCAGGTCCGCTGTGACGATGCCGCCGCTTTCGTCGACCCGCACAATGCTTGGGCCACCGAACAGGTTGTGCTTGCTAGAAAGGGCTTCCTGGTACGCGCCGGACAGGAGCACGGCCACGTAGTAGCCACCGAGCTTGGGGTCCAGCGGGTGCAGCGGCAGTGTCTGGGCGCCACGGATGAACTTTTCGACCTTACCGTCGCTGTCGCAGGTGAGGTCAATGAGCGTGGCCATGTTGGTCGGCCTCTCGTGGAGCCGGCTCACGGGCATCATCGGGAACAGCTGCTGGATGCCCCAGCAGTCGGGAACCAGCGAGAAGATGGAGAGGTTCATGTGGTAGTTGTAGATGGTGGTCTCTTTAGCCATGACACTCTTGGCGAGCTTCTTGGCCACCTTGTATATCTCGATGCCGTGCTCCTTGATCTCCGCAGCGTGGGAAGACATGGGCTTGGCCACCGCCGCGTCGTCATCACCCTTCAACCACTTCTTCGAGGAGAGATCATCGATCATGGCCTGCAGCTCTTCGGGGGTGGTCTCCTCGTCGTCCTTTGGCTCGGGGATTGCTGAGAGCGCCTCAAGGATGATCATCGAGTGGTGTGAGACCATGGCGCGGCCGCTCTCGGTGCACAGCACAGGGTGGTCAACGCCATTGTCCTCGCACTTGACCCGCACTGCCTGCACAATGCTGGATGCGTACTCCTCCAGCCCGTACGCCACCGACATGTCGGAGCCGGACCGGGTCCCGTCGTAGTCGACGCCGAGCCCCCCACCGCAGTCCAGCGTGTCCATCCTCGCGCCATACTCATTCACCAGGGTACAGTAGATGTCGGCGGCCTCGGTGGCTGCCTTGGACACGATCTCCGTGGACGGGATCATGGAGCCGATATGGAAGTGCAGCAACTTGAGCCACTGCAGCTTTTCGAGGTGCCTGAGCCTGTTGGCCACCTCGTAGATCTTCTTCGCAGGCAGCCCGAACTTGCCGTGCTTGCCGGCCGTCGACCCGAAGTGGCCTGGTATCTTGGTGAGCAGCTTGGCACGCACGCCCACGACCGGATCCACCCCGAGCTTGTTGCTCTGGTCGATGATGATGTCCAACTCCTCCTCCATCTCCATCACGATGATGGCATTTAGACCCATGGCACGCGCCGAGAGCGCCAGCGCCACGTACTCCGCGTCCTTGTAGCCATTACACACCAGAAAGGCTTTACTATTGGCCTTGGTAAGGCAGCTCATTGCGATGAGCAATTCGGGCTTGGAGCCAGCCTCCAGCCCATAGTTGTAACCGTGGCCGAAGTGAACAAAGTCCTGGATGATGGCCTTGTTCTGGTTCACCTTCACTGGGAACACGCCCTGATATCGTGCCATGTACCCGGTGTTCTTGATGGCATTGTCGAATGCGGTGTGGAGCGAGTCGAGGTGGTGCTTGAGCAGGCCGGGGAAGCGGAGGATCATTGGAAACTGGACGCTATCCTTTGCAGCTTGAATCACGTGCAGCACGTCGATCTCTTGCCCTGATTCCCTCTGATCGCCATGGGTATTGACACAGAGGTGGCCGTCCTGGTTCACGGTGAAGTAGGGTTCACCCCAGCGGGCGATGTTGTACAATCCACCATAGTTCCTGGCCATGGTGAAGGATCTGCTAAAATAAATAAAAGAGGCCCGGTGGTGAGAACTTTTGTATATTTTTCACTTGCAAATATGTGTCGTTCTGATGACCAAATTCTCAACAAATCACCTAGGACTAGTTTTGGATTAATATTAGTATTAGATGACGAGATCATGTGCCAAATCTTGCAGGATCCCCAATCATGAAACACTCAGCATGCGCCTAATACAGGAAAGTTTAAATCCAGCAATTATCTTTGTACCACAATAAACAAGAAGATATAAATAAACAAAATAAAATGAAGAACTCATAATTTAAGTTTCTAGAACGGAGAAGCCGAGAGGTAATCATAGAACAGAACCTTAACAGTAGTAAAAGACCAGAACAGACTTGTATACAATTTGATTGTGCGAATGTGTGTTGTGTGTGGATAAATTGTAAGAGGGTTCCCCCCGTTTTATAGAGGTCTCCAAAGAGTGAAATGGCATGTTTGCCCTCCATATTGGAATACTGCTAAGCATGCCCTTGGTCCCACATCATGTTTGCCAACAGGCAGAGAACAAAGTACTTAATTGTGCACTGTTAGTCATCAATCGCGTGGACCTGCACAAGCATGCACGGGTAAATAATTTCAAGACGAACTAACCTAATCAACTAGCAGCAGTTAACAAAACAAAAATCTAATCTGCTCAAATTAATAGACCGCTGACAAACTAACAGTCAATCGGCTAGTAATAGTTAACAGAACAGAAACATAATCTATTCAGCGATCAACTAATGGAGAATCGCCTAGCAACAGTTAGCAAAACAGACACCTAATCGTTTTCAAATTAATAGACCGCCGATGAAAAAATGGTTAATCGTCTTGCAATACTTAACAAAACAGAAACCTAATATGTTCGAATTACTAGACCTGCGACGAACTAATGGTTGATCGGATCGGAATAGTGAAAAAACAGAAACCTAGTCTTTTTAAATTAATAGACCGGTGACGAACTAATGGTTGATCGGATTAGAATAGTGAACAAGATAATTTAAAAATTAAAGTCATATCCAACAGAGTATTCTCATTGTGCTTTCCTTTCGCAATCCACGTTCTACATTTACACATCTATTATCTTAGCTATAATTCATGGTTGCACTACTTATCCTCTGAAGCCAACGGCCACAAGGATTAGTACTACATTAGTTCATTTAGTACCAAAAATGTATGAACTATTTCAACTATCGAGTGGTGTTTGCTCTGAGAACTATCAAAGATAGCTACGTTCAATGATTTGCATGTGGTATTCGAGTGCTAGTGTTGGATTGTCCGTGTTGTCAGTCCGTCCACAGATATGTCCGAACATGTCCACGGACATTTGAGGGTGTCCATTTGTTGGATACCCTTGGAGATGACCTTACATTCATTCGCCTCACAAGAGTACCTTGTTATGTATCATCATTTTTCCCATGCGTGCATATCATAGTAGAATGCATCAGGCATCATTGACCATTTGCTTCTCTTGGCCCTTTGAGCTATCAAACAAACCACCACATTCATTCATATGCCATTGAAGACTTGATAGGTTAATGCTCCCAACCTGATGGTTCCGTTGGTCAGCGTCACCATCTACATTTCCCATCTATTAAACAACCAGCCCTTCTAGTCTTTACCCTAATAGCTTTCCACTTATATCGGACACAAACAATTTGCAGGGGGGAAATCTAACCCTGATCCCATCAATGGGCACATCATAAAGGCTGAGCTCATCCATGAGAGGTCACTCGAGGGAGTAACCCTTGCAAACAATGGCTTTAGAGGGAATGGATCCAAGCCGTTCAGGGATACATGTTGAGCACTGATTGGACTGGATGATGCTCACGGTGCAACGGCACAAAGGCGACTCCATTTTAAAGAAAAAAAAGCATGTCGATCGGGATTTCCGGTCGTCTTATGCATTCATATTACTTGGGCAAATACAATATACGAGGGGCAGCTTAATTGTTATAAATTAAACCGCGTTGATTGAGATTTTCGGTCGTCTTGTGTGTTCATATTACTAGGACACGTATGATACATGAGGGTGATACGTATTTTCATAGAAATAATGCATGGCAAATGATACTTCCGGTCGTCGTATGTGTTCACATTACAAGGACAAGTGCAATAGTAAGTCAGTCCTCTAGGCCTCCACGTCATCTAGGAATGAAAATGAAATGTGTTATAGTACAAGGAAATATCTATTACTGGTGTCTCTATCAACCAATTATTTCATTGTTGATTCTGGTGTAACTTTAATTTGTTGTTCGCTAACTTAAATTACCGCCCAATGTAATGGTTAATATATATGTAACTTAAATTTCTACTAGTGATATGTCCAACAAGACCGACATCTCGAGCGAGCTCTCCTCCAAAGAGGATTAGGATTAGTACTATATTAGTTCCTTTAGTACCAAAAATGTATGAACTATTTCAGGTATCGACTATGTTTGCTATCAGAACTATCAAATATTGCTATGTTGCATGATTTACATGCCGTGTTTGAGTGCTAGCGTTGGATTGTCCGCGCCCGTCCGGCTGACCTGGGATATGTCGGACATGTCCGTGGACATTTGAGGGTGTCCATTTGTTGAATACCCTTAAAGATGACCTTACATTCATTCACATCCCGAAAGTACGTTGTGATGTATCATCATGCTTCCCCTGCGCGCAGATGAAAGTAGAATGCATCAGGCATTATGGGCCATTTGCTTCTAGGTCCTTAGAGCTATCAGACCAGTCACCACATTCATTTCCCGTGCGCGCAGGTGAATGCTCTTGAATTCATGGGTAGCCACAAAAGCACGGCTGGACCGGGCTGATTGATTGATGAAGAATTTGTGAATGTTTGTCTTCTTGTTTCTGTTTACTCTCTAGATGTCATGAAGTGAAAATCTCCGGGGTGAAGTATGCAATCTAATTGACTGAACATCGATGGGAGCATGAAGCACCAGGTGTAGCCACCTAATGATTCTGGAGAGTTCTACATGCATTAACATGGATGGAACAGGGTAATGACGGTACCTTCTCATCATTTCAATGTTGCAAAGTTTGTCCCTCAAAGAAACCTTTTTTTTTTTGCTCTTTTCAATGCGTGTGGCTTGCTCTCATCTAGGTGACAATTAGCTAGTCTCATCTAGGTGACATATGCATATCATTATTGTTGTTTTTTTCTTATTATCGGACTTCTACTTTTTTTTATTTCTTGATATTTTTTAACCTAAACATAGTTGTTTGCAGCCGGGAATGTGCAACTGCAGTTGCATGCAGAAGATGGACATGCAGCCAGTGGACATGCAGTTACATGTAATCGGTGGACATGCAATTGCAAACATGTATACGGATGTGCAACAATGGTAAATCATGGCCAGTGGACATTCCTTTGCACACATCTGGCAACCATGCAACTACACTTGCGCACCGGTGCACATGCTTGCAACAACGGCTGCGCACGACTGATGGACATGCAGTTGCGAACAACCGGCGAACATGCAACTCCATTAAGTGAGTTGTGCAGAGTGTGAGAAAAAATAGAACCAATAATAAAAAATAAAAAAACAACAAACCTTTAGTAAAAGGAAAAAAATCACACATATCTTTTCATAAAATCAAATGGCGCAACATTTTTGTATTACTTTGTTGGTTCTCATTTGGATGAGAATTAAAAAATCCACATTAATTGCCTTTTATGCTCTTCCTTGTCATATCCAGAATATGTACCTATATATCTAGCTAATGCAGTCAAGCAGCTTTATTTCACATACTAGCAACATGGCATTCAGATAGCGAAGCTTTATATAGTTCTGTTTTATGCTTCTACATGTAACCTATGTGCCACCTATCATAACCCTTATTCTCTGCATCACAAATAAACCTTCTTCTCATAAATATTTGGTATCATTCACACAATTACGTTGTGATCTGTCTCGTGTTTCCTGTGCATACAGATCATACTACTACCTCCGTCTCGGTGAATAAGTCATTCGCGTAGTTCTAGGTCGACGATTTAACTATCTAAATATGTATTATATGTGACAAAAAATATATATTTAGAAACTACATCCGTGTAGAAATCTAGTGATATACTTTTCATGACATATAACACACATTTAATTCCTCAAATCGATGACCTAGAACTACACGAATGAATTCTTCACCTAGACGGAGGTAGTAGAACACATCAGGCACCAATGGCCATTTTCTTCATGGTCCCTAGAGCTTGCTAACCAGCCACCAAAATCATTCACGTGGCATTGAAGACTTCGTAGGTTAGTGATCCGGATTTTATTGATAGTTATAAAGACACAGCTGGACCGGGCTGATTCATTGATGAACAGTATGTAGCTCTCTTCGATCCTTGCGTTTAATAGTACAAACAAAATGTTCTTGATGGACACCATGATGACAATGCTATCAGCTCTTCGCATGCAAGGTACACTTATAATTGATGATGATCGCACCAAAAGTGCTACGCACTCCATTATCCATTTTTTTGAATTTTGGCCACTAACTTACAGGAAATCATATGGATTGGACATGTATGAATAATGTTGTAATGTTTATTTTGCAATATAGCTTTGTGTAATGTATTTTTATACTATTTTTAAACTCAGTGTAAGTGATAAATGTAGTCAATAACATGCATTGAAGACTGAAAAATAAACAAGACTTATGTTCTGGGAAGGAGTGAGTAGTTTTATAGATACGGAATGGCTCGGTTGGTTAGTGTCACTATCTACATTGCCCACCTATCAAACAACCAGCCCTTCTAGTCTCTACCCTAACATCTTTCCACTTACATCGAATAAAACCAATTTGCAGGGGAGAATTCTAACCCTGGTCCCAAAGGGTGAGCTCATCCATGAGAATTCACTCAAGGGAGAAAACACGAGTAAATTGCACGAAACCACCACTTTGACGGCTAGGTTTGCAGAAAACACTACGTTACATTTTTGTTGCAAAAAGCACCGTGTCTACCGTAATCATTTTGCAAAAACCAATGATCGGCAGATTAGAGCGCTTTAAGTATGTTTATGATAGGTCCGTCCAAATTTTGCTGACATGGCATAACGGCTGGGCCGAGATAGCGTTAGATCGAGGATTTGACTAGTTTTACAAACCAGCCCCTGCAATTTTACATGGAAACGCTTCAATCAAAATCAGAAAAACAATCAGCTCCATGGGCTACCAAGCACGACGAGAGCAGAACAGCTGATTCGATTCGATTCAACTGCATCCGCGGCTTCTCCAAGCAGCCCAACCCGGCCAACATGTAGGCCCGCTGCCTTCGGGCGCGCGTCGACATCACCGAGGGCGTCCCGCGCAACGCCGCTGTCGGCTACTGCCTTGACTGCTTCTCCTACCTCTAGCCGCCGCACTCATGGCTCCGCGCCGGCCCGGAGTCCCCGAGCTCCTACAGATCCTCCTGCGCCGCCTCAAGCACCCGCTCGCCCGCCTCCGGATCTTGCTCTCTGGCGCCGAGTTCGTCTTCTCCGAGCCCCACTCCAAGCGCATCCGCCTCAAGCTCCGCCTCCGCCATGAGGTCCTCAACGGCATCATCCTCGAGCAGACCCACCCCGTCGAGTTCGTCATCCACGACCGCCTCTGCGACTCGTGCGCCTACGCCCAGGCCAACGTGACCAGTGGGTCGCCCTTGTCCAGTTCCGCCAGCACGTTCCACACTGCCGTGCCTTCCTCGCAGCTCCTCTTCAAGCATTGCCATGCCGCGCTCGCCATCCACGTCTCCTCGGCTCCCGGCAGCCTCAACTTCTTCTTCGGCTTGCGCTCGCACACCGTCCGCCTCGTTGTCTTCTTGGTACAGTCGAGCCTGCGTTCCACCATGAGAAACGGGATCGAGAAAAGGAGGAATTTCGGGTGAGAGAAAGAAAAGAATCGGAGAAGAAGATCCAGCTAACAAGTGGGCCCCGTCTCTCTGGCTTGACGCCGTCTTGGCCGAGCCGTTATGCCATGTCAGCAAAATCTGGACCCACATGTCATAAACGTACTTAAAGCGCTCTAATCCGCCGATCGGTGGTTTTTGCAAAATAATTACGGTAGACGCGGTGTTTTTTGCAACAAAAATGTAACGTAGTGTTTTATCCAAACCTAACCTTCAAAATGGTTGTTTCCTACAATTTGCTCGAGTAAACACATGCAAACATTGGCCATAAGGCGGGTTGTACGAGCATGATGATTGTGGAGGGAATGGACCCAACCTGCTCAAGGATACATGTTTTGCACCGATTGGTCTGGCTGATGCACACGGTGTAACGACACAAGCGCGACTCCATTTTACAGAAAATAAAGCACGTCGATTGAGATTTCCAGTCGTCTTATGCGTTCATATTACTAGGGCACATACAATATACGAGAGGCAACTTATTTCTCATATACTAAAGGACATCGATTGAGACTTTTGGCCGTCTCATATGTTCATATTACTAGGACACGCATGATACACGAGTGTAAAAAAACGAGACCAACCCGGGTTAGACTAGCATGTTGGCATTTTTTCATAGAAAAAAACTCCGTGAGCACCAAACGCTCAAGCCGAAACTTGTACCCTTGTGGGCTGGCTGCGAACTCCCGCGCCTTGCCAACTAAGCAACGCTCAGTGTGACAGACTTTTCACAGAAATAAAGCATGGCAATTGAGATTTCCAGTCGTCTTATGTGTTCACATTAAAAGGACAAGTACAGTAGTAAGTGAGCCGTCTATAGGCCTCCACGTCATCTAGAGATGATAATAAAATGTGTTATAGTGTAAGGAAATATCTATTACTCTA
>NW_025230613.1:0-13636 GCF_018294505.1 Triticum aestivum
GAGTGGAGAGCGACCCTCCCACTTGGGGGCTTGGCTGTAGTCCAGTACTCGCCTAAGTGTTTGAAAATCCTACCGAGTGGTGAGCCTGCCTCCCACTCGGGGGCTTAGCTGCAGTCCAGTACTCGCCTAAGTGTTTGAATGTCAGGACCCCGACTCAATGCCACATCGATCTAGCATGTAACACCTCATATCACTTTGCGGCCTCACGCACGGTATCCCCACGGTGTCGTCTTACCTTTGCCCGGGACCGTTTGCGCATTTTGGCACACGTATATGATGGTGTCGCTAGCATCCATATGATAAGGAGCCTGGGCTGACATGGCTAGTCGTGAACTCAAAGTGGCACTAACTTACAGGGACAGGCATCCATGACCCAGCATCGAACGTGTCGGTCATCAACGAGTGAATCCAGGCTGTAGCACTGGGCTAACAGGACTCCGGTGAACCGGGCTGTAGCGGGCTAGCAGGACTCCGGTATTCATCGCGTGACATTTCCCCGAAGGGACAGACACAGGATCGAAGAAGGACACATGCCGGCCTGCCTAAGTGTTCCGGAGCAGTAGCAAGCTACCAGGGCTCAGTGGAAGCACTAGGAGACATTTCCCGGTAAGAGAGGCTACTAAGGATAAACAACTAGATAGTCAAATCCCACACATAGCAATACACATTACACGTACGCATAACATGCAAGTATGTGTTGTACAACATGGCATCACAGCATAACTCAACAACTCATATAGATAAAGGCTCAGAAGAGCCATCATAGCATTTATTGCAAACAGGGGTCACAAAACCCATCATACAGAGCATACAAGCAACAAGCGGAAGCATTACATGTCTGGGTACAGACATCTATAAATGAAAAAGGCTGAAGAGCCTGACTATCTACAACATCCGATCAAGATCGTAGCTGAGGTACTAGCTACTAGTCGAAGTCCACGAGAACACTAGTAAGACCGAAGTCTCCGCTGCAAAAACATAAATGAAGCAACATGAGTACAAAGGTACTCAGCAAGACTTACATCAGATCCTATCATACATGCATTTGCATCAAGAGGGTAATGTGGGGTTTATTTGCAGCAAGCCAGCTTTGACTCTGTGGCTATCCTGTTCTACGACTACCAGAAACTCTGGAGGTGAAACAACGTACACGAGTCCACTAATCACCACACAATACACTACTATGGACTCATCCCCGTCTCCCTACGAGAAGGCCATCCATAGCACTCACACTTGTCTTGAGCATTTTAGGGTATCCACTTCAAGTTGTCTATGTACCATGTAAGCATCCAAGAAGTCCATAACTGCGGACCCGGCTATTCGAATAGATCATGTTAACCCTGCAGGGGTGTACTTCTTCACACACGCTCTCGCCACTTACCGCCATGTACACGTCATGTATCTCGGCAACCTTCAAGCGGAAGCCTGGCGAGGGTGTCGGCCACGACCTGACTAACCACACAAGACTCTAATCCAGGTTTATCGCCTATTCGGGTTCCATCTGCAAGGAGATCCGACCGGGGTTTCACTCACGGCCCCAAACGATGTGTGCAGGGTTCCCAAGCCCACCTCACCGGATGGATCTACGCTTGGTACACCGTGCCACTGGTGCCTAGTCTGTCCCAAGCCCACCTGGTCGGGTGCCACTTGGTAGACTACTAACACTACCTACAAACACCAGAAACTAGTTGCGACTCCTGGACAGAGACCAAGTTGGTTAATAAGCCGAGAGGGGTCGAGTTACCGGAACCCAATGTGTGGTAGTATCGAGTCATTGGACAACATACGTAGAACTCAGTGCTTAAGGACGGTTCCAGTGAGACAACCCACCATGTACTCCTACATGGCCTCTCACCGCTACCTTTACCAAATCATGTTCACACACCCTTCATTCTCAGCATCAGAACATATCGTAACACTCCAATTCATTCCCAATGAATCAGACCTGACACAACTCTAAGCAATAGCAGGCATAGCATAGTAGGAACACATCAGTGGCTTCAATCAACTCCTACACATGCTAGTGGGTTTCAACTATTTACTGTGGCAATGACAGGTCATGCAGAGGAATGGGTTCAACTACCGCAGCACAAAGTAGCAGATGAATCGTTGTTGTCCTAATGCAATAACTGAGAGCAGGAGCGAGAGAGTAGGGTTTTATCGAAATGAACAAGGGGGTTTGCTTGCCTGGTAAATCAACAAGGGAGGCACTGCTTCACAGACAGGTACTCTGGAACGACTCCGGAGCAGGACCTATCGAGAAGGAACGGTGCCGGCAATCAATACACAATCATATGCAACAATATGATGCATGAGCATGGCATGTAGATGTGATGCTGTTTGAGCTAATGCAACTAGTATTCAATTGAATGAAGTCCATTTGAACAAAAGGTTCAAATGCAACTCCAAAAATAAGTCTCTTAATATGCCATAATGTGTTTTCTCATATTCAGCATGTATAAGTTGGTTTGTCATGCATGAAACTAGTACAGATGGAAAGATTGCATTTTTCTGATAATTTTTCATATATAAATTATTTCAATCTGAGCTACGGTTGAATTTCTATGAATTTTTGAAGTTTAAATCATTTTCTGGATTTTCTGAATTATTTTAATTCCAGAAAATAAATAATTGCGTCAGCATGACGTCAGCACGACGTCAGCGGTCAACTGCGGCTGGCTGGGGTCAAACCTGACGTGTGGGGTCCACACGTCAGTGACAGGGGGTTAAACAGGGTTAGGTTAACTTAATTAACAGATTAGGGGGGGTCGGGCCCACTGGTCAGTGTTAGTGGCTAATTAGGTTTAGTTATTTTTTAACTAAAATTAGCAGGGCCTGGCCCCACTAGTCAGCGACCCTGGGGGGTCAAATCCCAGGTCAAACAAGTCAGACCCGCCGGCGGTTAGTCGCCGGCGAGGCCTGAACGCGACGGAGGGCTACGGAATCGTCGCTCCTGCGACCAATCGTGCGGCGGAGAGCACCTACGCGAAGCCCAGGCTCGCGCGCATCCTGTGGCGCCCTCTGTTTCACCGGAGACGGCCTATATCGCCGGCGGCGACCACTTGGGCGGCGACCGGAGTTCGGGATAGCGCGGGCGTGGGGCTGCAGCTCGCGTTCGAGCGAACGGAGGGCACAGGCGGTAGCTACGAGGCAGCAGGAGCACATCGAGCTACTACGCGAGGCGGAGGTGCTCGGGGGCATGGAGCTCGCCGGCCATGGCGGACGGCGGCTTCGGGCGCTCGCGGGGCAGCGGCTACAGGGCACGCGCGAGAGAGAGAGAGGTGAGGGGAAAGGAAGAGGGGCTCACGGCGGACTCGCAGAGCAGGCCGGTGTGCTCGGGGACGTCCTGCGTCCGGCGAATCGACGGCGATGGCGGCGAGGTCGATCTCCGGCGTCGGTGGTGAAGAAGACAACGGCGTCGGCGATGGAGCGCGTCCGGAGGTGCGTGGCTTGACGAGGAGGTAGAGGGGGTCGTGGTGGAGCTGGGAAGCGTGTCAGGGAGGCGAGGGGAGGCCGGTGGCCACGGCAACGGCGAGCGATGGCGGCGGCTGCGCTCGGGTGCGCTCGGGGAAGAGAGAACCAGGGAGGAGGGAGAGCGAGAGGGAGGGGAAAAGGACCGGGGCGGCTGCGTGGCGACGTTCCGGACGTCCAAGCGTCGAGGGGGAGGACAGGCAGGCAGGTGCCATGGCGGCACGACGGTGTGCACGCGCCGGCCACACGCCCCTGGCCTCCTGGCGGGAGGTGGAGGACGACTGGCGCTAGCCAGTCGGCTGGGCCGGCCAGCTGGGCCGCACAGTGCCAGGCCTCAGGTGAGCACAGGTAGGCGTTTTTCTAATTTTGTTTTCTTTTCTACTTTTCTGGCATTTGTTTGGTTTAATAAAAATACTAAACCATTTTATTTGCTTATGCCAATTTTTGTAGGGTCTAATGGTATTATTCCAGAGCTCCTTTATAAATGGCATAATTTTTGGAGATATATTAATATATATAACTAATATATTTCCAATACAAATATTTATCGAATTAATCCAAATGGCCAAAATAAATATCCATGAGCTCCTAAAAATATTGTTTTGATTTTTATCTCTGTCCAATATTTTCAGAGAGCAACATGAGCATTTTCTTGGACCCTTTTGGAGAAATTTTATTTGGGTCATTTTCAAAAATGATTCTGAGGGTTCCACCAATCCTCATTTCAAATTTAAATGAAATTTAAATATGATGCACAACTGACTGGCTAGTCTAGGTCATACCAGACTAGGGATGTGACAACTCGCCCCCACTTGAAAAAATCTCGTCCCGAGATTCAGGGGTCGACGGAAAGAAAGCGGGGTACTCCAGTCGAAGACGATCTTCTCGTTCCCAAGTAGCTTCTCTCTCGGAATGATGAGACCACTGAACTTTGAGAAACTTGATGTTCTGACGTCTAGTGACACGCTCTGCTTGATCAAGAATGCGAACCGGGTACTCTCGGTAGGTGAGGTTATCTTGGAGATCAAGCGTTTCGTGGTCCACTCCGCGGATGGGATCCGAGATGCAACGCCTGAGTTGAGAGACGTGGAAGACATCATGAACTCGAGAAAGATGTGGGGGTAGTTCCAACTGGTAGGCAACCTCTCCTCATTTAGCGAGAATACGAAAAGGACCAATGTAACGAGGAGCCAACTTGCCCTTGATATCGAAACGATGGGTACCCTTCAAAGGAGTAACCCGAAGGTAAGCTTGGTCGCCAATTTCATAAGTCATATCCTTATGATGACGATCGTACTGGCTTTTCTGACGAGACTGGGCTGTTTTCAAATTCTCACGAATGATGCGAACTTTCTCTTCTGCCTCCTGGATCATGTCCGGTCCAAAGAATTGTCTTTCACCAGTTTCTGACCAGTTCAAAGGTGTTCGACATCTTCGTCCATAGAGAACCTCAAAAGGAGCTTTCTTGAGGCTGGATTGGTAGCTATTGTTATAAGCAAACTCGGCGAAAGGAAGACATTTCTCCCAATCCATACCGAAGGAGATAACGCAAGCTCTAAGCATGTCTTCAAGAATTTGATTGACCCATTCCACCTGACCACTCGACTAAGGGTGGAAAGCGGTACTGAAGGAAAGATGGGTTCCCATGGCAGTTTGGAAGCTCTCCCAAAAATAAGAAGTGAAAAGACTGCCACGGTCTGAATTGATCTCTAGTGGAACACCATGAAGTGATACTATTCGAGAAATATATAAGTCAGCAAGCTGACCAGCAGTGATACTTTCCCGAACAGGAAGGAAGTGAGCCACTTTGGAAAGACGATCAACGACTACGAAGATAGCGTTATTCCCTTTCTTGGTCCTGGGAAAGCCGGTAATGAAGTCCATACCAACTTTATCCCATTTCCACTCAGGAATAGCTAAAGGCTGAAGGGTGCCAGCAGGCCTTTGATGCTCTGCCTTAACGCGACGACAAACGTCACAGTTAGCAATGAACTCAGCGATTTCTCTCTTCATCCTAGTCCACCAGAACCTCTGGCATAGATCCTGATACATCTTAGTACTACCGGGATGAATTGTGAGAGGAGATTCATGCGCCTCCTTAAGAATCAATTGTCGAAGATGTTGCTTCTTGGGGACCACCAGGCGGTTCCCAAAGAAAACAACACCTCGATCATCTATAGAGAAACTACCAGCAATACCCTTGGCAATGTTTCTCTTGATCCGGGTAATCCCCATATCATGCTTCTGGGCTTCTATGATAAGATCCACAAGGGTAGGTTTCGACACCAAGGTAGAAAGGAATCCGTGAGGAGCAATGTGAAGATTAAGCTTACAGAATTCCTCATGGAGAAGTGGTTGGCCTTGCTGCAACATGAGATTGTTGCAATAGGATTTACGGCTTAGAGCATCAGCCATGACATTGGCTTTGCCTGGGGTGTAGGTAATCCCTAGATCATAATCTGTGATTAACTCCAACCAACGTCTTTGCCTAAGGTTCAAATCTGGTTGGGTGAAGATATACTTGAGACTCTGGTGATCGGTGTAGATCTCGCAACGTTTACCAAGGAGGTAATGTCACCAGGTCTTGAGTGCATAGACTACGGCTGCAAGCTCTAGATCATGTGTGGGATAATTATCCTCATGTGGATGCAACTGTCGAGATGCATAGGCAATCACCTGACGATCCTGCATAAGAATGCAACCTAGTCCCTGTCGTGAGGCATCGCAGTAGATAATAAAGTCTTTAGTGAAATCCGGTGGCACAAGTATGGGAGCAGAAGTCAGACACCTTTTCAGTTCTTGAAGACTGTGTTCACACTGTGGGGACCACTCAAACTTTTTATCTTTCTTGAGAAGTTCCGTGAGGGGTTTGGCTACTTTGGAGAAGTTTTCAACAAAGCGGCGACAATAGCTGGCTAGACCAAGGAAACTCCTAACTTGTTTAACGGTCTCAGGTGGAGTCCAATCGAGAACAGCCTGAACTCTCTCGGGATTGACAGCAATGCCCTTACCAGAGATTACGTGGCCTAGGTAGGTCACTTCTAGCAACCAAAATTCACACTTGGAGAACTTGGCATAAAGGCGGTGCTCTCTGAGTTTTTCTAACACAAGTCTAAGATGTTCGGCATGCTCTTCCTCGTTCTTCGAGTAGATAAGAATATCGTCGAGGTAAACCACGACGAACTTATCTAAGTACTCCATGAAGATCGAGTTCATCAGGCGGGAGGATGTGGCTGGGGCGTTGGTTAGGCCGAAGGACATGACGGTGTACTCATACTGACCATAACGAGTGACAAAAGCTGTCTTGGGAATGTCCCCGTTTCTGATCTTGATTTGATGGTAGCCTAACCTTAAATCCATCTTGGAAAAGACTGAGGATCCAGCGAGCTGATCATACAGGTCGTTGATCCTGGGGAGCGGATACTTGTTCTTTATCGTGACCAAATTAACGGGACGATAATCAATGACCATCCGGTCCGTACCGTCTTTCTTCTTGACAAAGAGGACGGGGCAAGCCCAAGGAGAAGAACTAGGACGGATGAAACCCTTTTGCAAGGACTCATCAAGTTGTTTCTTAAGCTCGGCTAGTTCTAAGGGTGCCATCTTGTAGGGTCTCCTAGAGATTGGAGCAGTTCCTGGGATAAGATCTATGACGAACTCTACATCTCTGTCAGGCGGAACACCTGGCAGTTCCTCTGGAAAGACATCCGGAAAGTCACGGACTACCGGGATATCTTCAAGGTCTGGAAGAGGGCTGGCATTAAGGGAATAGAGCTGACGCTTTGCAACTCTAGTGGAGACGATGGCTATCTTGCCAGATGGGTGTGTGAGCTGAACAGACCTGGTGAAACAATCAATCTTGGCATGATGAGCTGTCATCCAGTCCATACCCAAGATGATGTTAATATCCGAAGACTTGAGAGATATCAAGGAAGCAAGGAATGCAAGTCTGTCCACAAGGATTTCATTGCCATAACTTATCCTAGAAGTTTGCCATTTGGATCCAGGAGTTTGAATAAGTAGTGGAGAGGGCATATCACAAAATGACATGTCGTGCAAGCGGGCATAGCTTTCAGAAATGAAGGAATGAGACGCTCCAGTATCGAACAAAACCGATGCCGGATGACAGTTGACAAGGAGTGTACCAAGAACGACATCTGGATCATCATGAGCGGCTTTAGCTGAGACGTGATGCACACGTCCATGTTCAGTGGGAGCTGACTTGGCACTGATCATCTTGCGTGATGGCTTACCATGGCCAATAGACTTCTCGGGCTGGGGTGGAGCAACTCTGGTCTGAGTGCAAATACGGGCAATGTGGCCTGGCTCTCCGCACTTGTAACAAATCTTGGAGGTAGGATGTGGACCTGCATTGGAAGGCGGTCCACCAATAGGCCTGGGTGGAGCATACTGCTGAACTTGATGAGGTGCCACATAAGATGGCCTCGATACATATTTGGGTGGAAGAGCGGAGTTTGGAACCCAAATCCGGCGCTTCTGAGAGCTAGAACCGGAGGAAGATCCCAAAGCACGAGTGTGCTTACGAGACTCCTCGTAAGTGAGTTGAGCTGTCTCTGCATTAATGGCCTTGTTCACAAGGGCTTGGAATGTATCACAATGATGCAGGTGGAGATCACGACGCAACTTGGGGTTGAGACCCTTCCGGAACCTAGCCTGCTTCTTGGCGTCCGTGGACACCTCTTCTGTGGCATAACGGGCGAGGTTCTCAAACTCTCTACTATAGGCATCAACAGCCATCTTACCCTGGGTGAAACTACAGAACTCTTCTCTCTTGCGATCAATGAGGGCTTCAGGAATGTGATGCTCGCGAAAAGCCTCAACGAAATCCCTCCAGGTGGAAGTCTGGCCAGCTAGAAGCATAGCCTCATAGTTCTGCCACCAAAGACTAGCAGGACCTTCCAGGTGGTGTGCAGCATAGGTGACCTTGTCACTTTCGGCTACGCTCGCGGAATGCAGCTTATGAGTGATGCTACGGAGCCAGTCATCTGTATCGAGTGGCTCGATGGAATGATGGAAGGTAGGTGGGTGCAAGCGAATGAAGTCATGAATGGTCACATGCTTATTGGACTGATGTGCGGTGTTCTCCTCGATACGTGCCAACAAGCGGTTGGACTCACGCTTGTTCCTCTCCATCTCTAGCATGAACTCTGTCAACGAAGGCTGATCAGGAGGATCCTCATCCCTACCATCTCCGTGGTTCTGGCTACGAGCAACGGAACTTCGCTTAGCTGATGACATCCTGAGAAACGAACCAAGGACGGAATCAGCATCAACTATGGACTGTAGAATGTAGGACAAGGAATTAGAATCTCTCGAACTCCTAGGGAAATTTCGGCAGCATAACGGCAGTAAAATGCTCAGAATGAGACATCCTACTAAAAATGGGGTGGTAACATACTCATCAACATTACTCAAGGTTCTGAGATCATACTAAGCAGACTACACCGGAAATACTCAAAACTAGGGTAGGACTCTGATCAACCAATCCTATGGGACTACGGAGTAGTAACACGTGATCCTGTTAGACGGAAAAGAAAGCCTAGTTCCTTAACCCCGTAGGAAAGATAGGGCGACTCAGATCAGAAGGCCATGAGGTAAAGGAGTAAAAAAGAGCCTTACGTTCCAACCCACAATCAATTCCCTTACAAAACTAAAGAATTTCTAGACTCAACTTCGACCGGTTTGCCTTGGTAATCCTACAGGCAGTCAGGCTCTGATACCAACGCTGTCAGGACCCCGACTCAATGCCTAATCGATCTAGCATGTAACACCTCATATCACTTTGCGGCCTCACGCACGGTATCCCCACGGTGTCGTCTTACCTTTGCCCGGGACCGTTTGCGCATTTTGGCGCACGTATATGATGGTGTCGCTAGCATCCATATGATAAGGAGCCCGGGCTGACATGGCTAGTCGTAAACTCAAAGTGGCACTAACTTACAGGGACAGGCATCCATGACCCAGCATCGAACGTGTCGGTCATCAACGAGTGAATCCAGGCTGTAGCACTAGGCTAACAGGACTCCGGTGAACCGGGCTGTAGCGGGCTAGCAGGACTCCGGTATTCATCCCGTGACATTTCCCCGAAGGGACAGACACAGGATCGAAGAAGGACACATGCCGGCCTGCCTAAGTGTTCCGGAGTAGTAGCAAGCTACCAGGGCTCAGTGGAAGCACTAGGAGACATTTCCCGGTAAGAGAGGCTACTAAGGATGAACAACTAGATAGTCAGATCCCACACATAGCAATACAAATTACACGTACGCATAACATGCAAGTATGTGTTGTACAACATGGCATCACAGCATAACTCAACAACTCATATAGATAAAGGCTCAGAAGAGCCATCATAGCATTTATTGCAAACAGGGGTCACAAAACCCATCATACAGAGCATACAAGCAACAAGCGGAAGCATTACATGTCTACAGACATCTATAAATGAAAAAGGCTGAAGAGCCTGACTATCTACAACATCCGATCAAGATCGTAGCTGAGGTACTAGCTACTAGTCGAAGTCCACGAGAACACTAGTAAGACCGAAGTCTCCGCTGCAAAAACATAAATGAAGCAACATGAGTACAAAGGTACTCAGCAAGACTTACATCAGATCCTATCATACATGCATTTGCATCAAGAGGGTAATGTGGGGTTTAGTTGCAGCAAGCCAGCTTTGACTCTGTGGCTATCCTGTTCTACGACTACCAGAAACTCTGGAGGTGAAACAACGTACACGAGTCCACTAATCACCACACAATACACTACTATGGACTCATCCCCGTCTCCCTACGAGAAGGCCATCCATAGCACTCACACTTGTCTTGAGCATTTTAGGGTATCCACTTCAAGTTGTCTATGTACCATGTAAGCATCCAAGAAGTCCATAACCGCGGACCCGGCTATTCGAATAGATCATGTTAACCCTGCAGGGGTGTACTTCTTCACACACGCTCTCGCCACTTACCGCCATGTACACGTCATGTATCTCGGCAACCTTCAAGCGGAAGCCTGGCGAGGGTGTCGGCCACGACCTGACTAACCACACAAGACTCTAATCCAGGTTTATCGCCTATTCGGGTTCCATCCGCAAGGAGATCCGGCCGGGGTTTCACTCACGGCCCCAAACGATGTGTGCAGGGTTCCCAAGACCACCTCGCCGGATGGATCTACGCTTGGTACACCGTGCCACTGGTGCCTAGTCTGTCCCAAGCCCACCTGGCCGGGTGCCACTTGGTAGACTACTAACACTACCTACAAACACCAGAAACTAGTTGCGACTCCTGGACAGAGACCAAGTTGGTTAATAAGCCGAGAGGGGTCAAGTTACCGGAACCCAATGTGTGGTAGTATCGAGTCATTGGACAACATACGTAGAACTCAGTGCTTAAGGACGGTTCCAGTGAGACAACCCACCATGTACTCCTACATGGCCTCTCACCGCTACCTTTACCAAATCATGTTCACACACCCTTCATTCTCAGCATCAGAACATATCGTAACACTCCAATTCATTCCCAATGAATCAGACCTGACACAACTCTAAGCAATAGCAGGCATAGCATGGTAGGAACACATCAGTGGCTTCAATCAACTCCTACACATGCTAGTGGGTTTCAACTATTTACTGTGGCAATGACAGGTCATGCAGAGGAATGGGTTCAACTACCGCAGCACAAAGTAGCAGATGAATCGTTGTTGTCCTAATGCAATAACTGAGAGCAGGAGCGAGAGAGTAGGGTTTTATCGAAATGAACAAGGGGGTTTGCTTGCCTGGTAAATCAACAAGGGAGGCACTGCTTCACAGACAGGTACTCTGGAACGACTCCGGAGCAGGACCTATCGAGAAGGAACGGTGCCGGCAATCAATACACAATCATATGCAACAATATGATGCATGAGCATGGCATGTAGATGTGATGCTGTTTGAGCTAATGCAACTAGTATTCAATTGAATGAAGTCCATTTGAACAAAAGGTTCAAATGCAACTCCAAAAATAAGTCTCTTAATATGCCATAATGTGTTTTCTCATATTCAGCATGTATAAGTTGGTTTGTCATGCATGAAACTAGTACAGATGGAAAGATTGCATTTTTCTGATAATTTTTCATATATAAATTATTTCAATCTGAGCTACGGTTGAATTTCTATGAATTTTTGAAGTTTAAATCATTTTCTGGATTTTCTGAATTATTTTAATAACAGAAAATAAATAATTGCGTCAGCATGACGTCAGCACGACGTCAGCGGTCAACTGCGGCTGGCTGGGGTCAAACCTGACGTGTGGGGTCCACACGTCAGTGACAGGGGGTTAAACAGGGTTAGGTTAACTTAATTAACAGATTAGGGGGGGTCGGGCCCACTGGTCAGTGTTAGTGGCTAATTAGGTTTAGTTATTTTTTAACTAAAATTAGCAGGGCCTGGCCCCACTAGTCAGTGACCCTGGGGGGTCAAATCCCAGGTCAAACAAGTCAGACCCGCCGGCGGTTAGTCGCCGGCGAGGCCTGAACGCGACGGAGGGCTGCGGAATCGTCGCTCCGGCGACCAATCGTGCGGCGGAGAGCACCTACGCGAAGCCCAGGCTCGCGCGCATCCTGTGGCGCCCTCTGTTTCACCGGAGATGGCCTATATCGCCGGCGGCGACCACTTGGGCGGCGACCGGAGTTCGGGATAGCGCGGGCGTGGGGCTGCAGCTCGCGTTCGAGCGAACGGAGGGCACAGGCGGTAGCTACGAGGCAGCAGGAGCACATCGAGCTACTACGCGAGGCGGAGGTGCTCGGGGGCACGGAGCTCGCCGGCCATGGCGGACGGCGGCTTCGGGCGCTCGCGGGGCAGCGGCTACAGGGCACGCGCGAGAGAGAGAGGTGAGGGGAAAGGAAGAGGAGCTCACGGCAGACTCGCAGAGCAGGCCGGTGTGCTCGGGGACGTCCTGCGTCCGGCGAATCGACGGCGATGGCGGCGAGGTCGATCTCCGGCGTCGGTGGTGAAGAAGACAACGGCGTCGGCGATGGAGCGCGTCCGGAGGTGCGTGGCTTGACGAGGAGGTAGAGGGGGTCGTGGCGGAGCTGGGAAGCGTGTCAGGGAGGCGAGGGGAGGCCGGTGGCCACGGCAACGGCGAGCGATGGCGGCGGCTGCGCTCGGGTGCGCTCGGGGAAGAGAGAACCAGGGAGGAGGGAGAGCGAGAGGGAGGGGAAAAGGACCGGGGCGGCTGCGTGGCGACGTTCCGGACGTCCAGGCGTCGAGGGGGAGGACAGGCAGGCAGGTGCCGTGGCGGCACGACGGTGCGCACGCGCCGGCCACACGCCCCTGGCCTCCTGGCGGGAGGTGGAGGACGACTGGCGCTAGCCAGTCGGCTGGGCCGGCCAGCTGGGCCGCATAGTGCCAGGCCTCAGGTGAGCACAGTAGGCGTTTTTCTAATTTTGTTTTCTTTTCTACTTTTCTGGCATTTGTTTGGTTTAATAAAAATACTAAACCATTTTATTTGCTTATGCCAATTTTTGTAGGGGCTAATGGTATTATTCCAGAGCTCCTTTATAAATGGCATAATTTTTGGAGATATATTAATATATATAACTAATATATTTCCAATGCAAATATTTATCGAGTTAATCCAAATGGCCAAAATAAATATCCATGAGCTCCTAAAAATATTATTTTGATTTTTATCTCTGTCCAATATTTTCAGAGAGCAACATGAGCATTTTCTTGGACCCTTTTGGAGAAATTTTATTTGGGTCATTTTCAAAAATGATTCTGAGGGTTCCACCAATCCTCATTTCAAATTTAAATGAAATTTAAATATGCTGCACAACTGACTGGCTAGTCTAGGTCATACCAGACTAGGGATGTGACATTGAAAATCCTACCGAGTGGTGAGCCAGCTTCCCACTCGGGGGCTTAGCTACAATCCAGTACTCGCCTAAGTGTTTCAAAATCCTACCGAGTGGTGAGCCAGCCTCCCATTCGGGGGCTTAGCTGCAGTCCAGTACTCGCCTAAGTGTGAAAAATCCTACCGAGTGGAGAGCGACCCTCCCAGCGAGGGCTTAGCTGTAGTCTAGTACTCGCCTAAGTGTTTGAAAATCCTACCGAGTGGTGAGCCAGCCTCCCACTCGGGGGCTTAGCTGTAGTCCAGTACTCGCCTAAGTG
>NW_025230614.1:0-13635 GCF_018294505.1 Triticum aestivum
GATAAGTTATTTAGTTTGATCCCGTTTATGTACCCAACAATATTAAATGTTGTTAAACATGGCAAGAGGTGAAGCATAATATAAACTATACCATCTAAACAATTTAAATGGGGCCGGATATAAAAACAACAAATCCGGTAAATCCCCATATGCATTTAGCAATGTAATGCAACAACAAGTTTAAACATTTTAAATGTTGTTATCATGATGCGGATGACATACACAAGTTTTATGCAATTTTATGAAAATGTTGACATGAGCATGTTATGAAGCATTTGGTCACCATGGCGGAACAAAAAGGGTGCCACGGCGATGAAACGGAAAATGATGCCACGGCAACATATCAGTTCCGATAGCTCACAGAGATACCGGTGCAAAAGGAAGTGAGCGTGAGCGAGTCATGCAAGATGGTGGGGTGCTCCCGGTTACCGGTTTCCCACGGTTCATCGGCATGACGAACGAGGAGGAACGTGCATGAAGCAAACGGGCACGGTGCAAACATAAGCATCTCATACAACAAAGCATTCGTTCCACGGCGGTCGTTCTCGGCGGTTATACCTTCGAAGCGTGCGTTTAGGGCGGAACGCGTTCGTCGAAGGAAGTAGTGGTACTCGCGGGTCGTCGTGGGAAGTAGTTGTTCACGTCGTAGTGGAAGTCGTTGTTCACGTGGCGACGGTAGTTGTACACGTTTTCGTAGATGTTCAGGTCGACGGTAGTGGTACACGCGACGTTGGTGTACTTGTCGGTCCGGTCTTGGCGGTGTAGATGTACATGTTCCGTAGACGAACATGGATGTCGTGGTACTTGGCGTTCGGAGTCCGGGTCTTGTCGGTCCAAAACGAAGGAACACCAGGGCCTCGTTTGGCAGCAGCAAGGAGGCGATGGAACAACATGCTGAGGAAGATGCAGCGCTGGGCTGGCCTGTGGTGGAGGTCAACTCCGACGGGGACGGGCCACCGGAGTCAGTTCCGGCCAGGAACGGCAAGGGCGGCGGAGGCCATCCGGATTTGGACGATGTTGGAGGAGGACTGCGGTCCCGCGGTTGAAGATGAACGGCGACCGTGCGGCACCCTAGGAGGCAGTAGGGCGCGGGGACGGCGGAGCACACGGCGCTGGCGACCATGGACGGGCGACGATGCGGCCGCCGGCAACGGCTCCGAAGGCCGGCGTGGTGGAGCGGAGGGAGGCGAGGCGAAGAAGCAGCGCGCGGGGGCTCTGCTCCCTGGTGGTTGGGGCGGATCCAGGTGGAGGTGACCCGGAACAGGGCGCGGCGGCCATGGGAGCTCCAAGGGGGGCGGTGGCTGGTCGTGGTCGCCGGCGATGGAGGCGGAGCAAAGGACGGGTGAAGCAGAGGAGCCGATGGCGGACGCGGGAGGCCGGGCGCGGCGCCATGGGGAGGCGACGACGCGGAGGAGGGAAGGCTGCAGGGGCAACGACGGAGGTCCTAGCACGGCCGCAGGCGACGGAGGAGGGAAGGCGTCGCGGCGGAGAGGATGGGAGACGAGGCAGGGGCGCCGGAGTTGGCCTCCAGTGGCGGCGCGGGAGAAGGAAGGATGAGGAGGAGGCCGCAGGGAGATGGGGATCGAGGGGTGCGGCCGCGGTAGCGAGGGAGGTCGAGGCTGCGCGTGGGGATCGGGCACGGGGTAGCGGCGCTGGAGGAGAACGAGGGAGAGATGGAGACCGATGGGAGGGAGAGTGGTTCGGGCTAGGGTTACGGGGAAAGGTGGGGGCGGCTGGGCCTTGGGCTTAGAGGCCGGCTGGGCTACAGGCTGCACTCTCTCTTCTCTCTCTCATTTTCCCATTTAAAACAAAACAGAAAAAGAGAAAGAAAAGAAAGAGAAGGATAGGCAAAGAATTAGCACATGCAAATAATATTCTTGGACTCACAAAAATGCGCTAGTCCCAAGAAAATAGAAGTGAGCAATATTGCAAGATTAAATTCAAAATCATTTGAATTTAATTCAATAGGTTTGAACTAGGACTAGGTAAAGGGAAGGTCCAAAATGTTGTGATTTTTGGGGAAGCTTCGGAAAAACAAGAAAGAATATATGGGCAAGGTTTGGAGACCAAACTTGAAGCAGAAAAGGAACGAAATTATTTTGCAAGTGTGTTTATGGGTGATTCCGAATTAGTGGAATATTTAATATAGCTCCCTAACAATAGTAGGAGACTTTGAATATGTTTTAAAGAGAAATCACCATGTGAATATCCCTCGATTTAAATGGACCGAAGATCCATACGGTTTATAGATGAGTTTTAAAAAGGGTTGGATGATGACATGATGCAATGCAAATGAAGCTAAGAAGAAAGCAACAAACAAAAACTCGCACGGCGAAACTCGGAATCGCTGGAAGTCTTCTGGAGCGTCGGTCTCGGGGCGTTACAACACTCCACCACTACGAGAGGATCTCGTCCCGAGATCTAGAATGGCACCTGAGAGAAATGGAAGAGGAAGAGAAGAGGGTAAACTAAGTTGCTTCTTTGACGAACGAGTGAAACCACGAACCTTGAGAGGTTGAGCAAGATGAATGAAAGAAAACAACGAAGATGAACAAAGTTGAAAACACTCCGTTAGAAAAGAGGAACAAGGGATACGACGAGAACCAAGAGGTTTAGTGATAAGATAGATATTGAAACCACTCCGGTTAAAACTAGATAGAGAAGGAATAAGATTGATATAATTTGGGCAGCACTCCGACTGAAAGAAGGAAAACTTGATAAAAATGAAAAGAACTTGAAGAGATGACACAACACTCCGGTTAACTGGATAAGCAAGAAAAGAAGACGATCCTCACCAAACAAGGTGATGTGTGAAGAGCATAACATCACAATGCCTCCGTAACGAAAGAATAGATGTTAGACCGTTGGGATAAAGGGACGGAGAAGAAAATGACAACTTCTACCACAATTGAATTTGGAAGAGCCTCCTTAAAAAGAAGGATTGAACGGAGTTGTTGGAAAACCAACAACAAAACGAAAAGAATAAGCTTGTAGTGGTCTTATGGAAACATCTCAAAATTATGAGGTGACAAACGGCCACTAACGGAAACAATTGCTTGAGATTAACGAAGAGATGAAAGCTTGTTCCATCAAGATGGAAAAGAGATAACTTGGGTCATTAATAAGCACCACAAATAGCAACATTCACAATGGAAGGCTTTAGGTGAAATCTATACCAAGATAACTCCAATGAAGAGATTGACGGTAGAAAAGATCTCTTGAACAAAGAGAAAAAGATGGATTTAAATATCTCATTCCTGACAACCTGTCAATCATGAAACACGAGGAGAAATTATCAAGAATGACCTAACACCACCTCAGAAGATAAGGAAGAAAGAATTGCACTTCGGAATGCAAGATGAAGAATGCTTGAACTCCTCAAAACAAAACATGAGTTGAGCACCATGTTTATTTTAGAGTATGGCTTGACAGATCTTAACTTCAAGAGAAATCTTGAAGAACAATTCGAGATTAAAAGGAATCCTTGACGAACCATCATGTATAGCCTCCATGAAGAAATCCGGTAATAGAAGGATGATGAAAAGAAAGAGAAGTTGAAAACACAAGGTGAAGCCTTGCAATGATTTAGATGGAGCTTCGCGATTATATAACCGAGAGAACTTGGAACTTCAAAAAAGAAGGATGAGCAATTGAAACCAAGAATTTTTTGGATGAACCTCCGGAATAAGGAATTGAATTTACTCGATGAAACAAGAATAAGAATTACATTATGCTTATCCCTCATCAATTAAATTGATGACCCACAATGGATTTGGCATACTACTTATTCTCGTAGAAAGGATTAAAAGAGATATATCAAAACTTGAGAAGGTCTTCAACGAACCACCGGTAGGATTGGAACAACAAATGAATTGATATGATGAACAAGGAAGAGAGATCTTGAAAGAACCACCGTAAGAATTGAAAATGATCGAAGTAGGGGTGCATCACCGGTAAGAATTAGCAAATGAACGAAGGTGCTTGAGACAAACTAGATACATGAGAACAAAGAGATCAAGAACTGATTAGAGGATATTCGATAGATGCACCGGCAAGATAGGAGAATGATAACTGACGGCTGAGAATGAATAAACCTGAATTGATGGACTCCGGATGACAAACTGAGAAGACTCTTGAATATCTCCTGATGGGTGAAAAAGATTCTCATAATCGAAAACAATTATGAGAGGATGGCAACAAGCTAGCACCATGAATCTTGAAGAGAATAGAGCAAGATTAAAGAGAAACTCTTCTTCGGTCTTCAAATGATGAGAATGACAACGAGAAACACCACCAAGAATTATTGAGGCACACCGAAAGAATCAAAAGCGAAGAGGTTAAGCCAACTATGAAAAGAATTTGAAAGATCTTGGAGAAAAGCATTTGACTAATGATAACTCATTCTTACGTCAAACTTGGAGAAGAATTTAGGATAGCTCTGGGAAAATAGAAGAGTCAGGTAAGATCCTGGGAAAAAACCTGTGGGTTAGGGCCCACTCAAAAGAACACCGTTGAAAAGATTTAAAAGAGATGTTGCACCGGTTGAATTAAATGACTTGAATGAGATACCAATCTCGAAAGAGCTTGAACGAATGCAGAGTGGAAACACGAATCTTCGAGATATCTTGAGCACTCCGGAACAATAGAATAGCGAGAAATGAATAAATATGAGGAGCACCGTCAAGAGAAGGTATTTGAGACGAGAAAAAGGGGATATAATCGACAAATCTTGACTTGAATCCACCGGAGAAGAGAAAGGAATGAGGAATGACGAACTTGAAGCTCCATTAGAATCTTCATGAGAATCACCGGATAAGAACATTGACGGAAAAGAATGGAGAAACTTCCCATCAATAAAATGGATACTCGATTAAGAAATCTGAGTCCTTGAAGAAAAAGGGGTGGGAGGGCGGGAAAACAAAAACAACTTGGGACGGATGAAACAAACACCGTTGAGAAAACTGAGAGGTGATCTTGCGAATGTTGAAATGATCGGATCCACTTGAAAAGAAGCACACCGGTTGGAAAGAATTGACATGACAATCTCGATGATCGAAAGGATTAGCACTCCCATAGAAATATGAGAACACCATTTAAGAAAGGTATGGATTCAACATTTGACATTGAAGCAACTCGAATACCACAACTCAAAACAAAAACAAAGGACTGGCTTGCAGAATAAGCCGGAACAAACATATGATAGAGATTTCGTCCGAAGTTTTCGTGGTGGGGCCTACACGGGCTCGATCGTACAGCACCATCATGTACAAGGCAGTGCACATGACATACGAAGTGTCCCCGAGTCGGCATAGCCAAGGACTCTTTAAGACACAACGAGACCACTGTAAAAACGACCGTGGAAAGGCGGACCACTAGACGTCGAACCCCAATTTCATATCATACATCCGTCGGAAAGATATCCTAAGAGCTACTTGAATTCCCACCTATGAAACTCCCGAAATTTTCCGGTTATGCAATTAGGTGTTGGGGATACAGGGGAAGCATAATATCTCACCCAAACTAGCAAATCCTACATCCAGCTGTATCCATCCTTCAACACATAACCAAGAAACCTTCGGAAATCATCTACCTCAACCTTCGAAAAGCATCCGTTATACAAGTCATGGCAATACTCCCGTACTCACCTCAGTACTGGGTTATCGGGGTTATCTCACCAACAACTGCATAAAAGAGATTTTTGATGTCGGCGTACTAAACTCAGGTATTCCAGAACTGCAACGATAAAATTATGACGACAACACCTCAGAGCTCAACTCCCCGGGACACTTCCACAAAACCCCTGACAGGAGGCACCAAGACAATGTTCTCATCATAAAACCATCGGAACGATTCCAAGATACCCGCGTGATCCTAAAAAAAATTTAGTGAAATTTGAGAAGAGAAGAGTCAAAACTCTACGTCAGGATGCCTTACCAGAGCGATGAGGAGGCTGGGAAGTAAAAAGAATTCCTAACTCTCCGATATATATAATCCTAAATGACTCAAAACATTTTTCTAGACACAACTCGGCCGCTAAAAACGATCAAGCAATGGGGCTCCTAAGGTCGGGGAAGGCTCTGATACCAACTTGTAACGCCCTCGATGCGGCTATATCTCCCACGTGTCGAAGCACGACTTAGAGGCATAACCGCATTGAAAGCAATGTCGCAAGTGAGGTAATCTTCACACAACCCATGTAATACATAAGGGAAAGAGATACATAGTTGGCTTACAATCGCCACTTCACACATTTACATGAATAAAGCATTACATCATCCAGATACAATCAAGGTCCGACTACGGAACCAAAATAAAAGAAGAACCCCAAATGCGACAAAGGTCCCCGATCGACCCCAACTGGGCTCCACTACTGATCAACTAGAACGAAACAACACAAAGGGCAAGATCTTCATCGAGCTCCTCCTTGAGCTTGGTTGCGTCATCTGCACGGTAACATAGGCACCTGCAAACTGGTTTTGGAAGTATCTGTGAGCCACGGGGACTCAGCAATCTCGCACCCGCGAGATCAAGACTATTTAAGCTTATAGGAAGGATGGAGTAATGAGGTGGAGCTGCAGCAAGCGACTAGCATATATGGTGGCTAACATACGCAAATGAGAGCGAGAAGAGAAGGCAAAGCACGGTCAATAAAAGTATGATCAAGAAGTGATCCTATAGCAACCTACGTCAAGCATAACTCCAACACCGTGTTCACTTCCCGGACTCCGCCGGAAAGAGACCATCACGGTTACACACACGGTTGATGTATTTTAATTAAGGTCAACTTCGGGTTTTCTACAACCGGACGTTAACAAATTCCCATCTGCCCATAACCGCGGGCACGGCTTTCGAAAGTTCAAATCCCTGCAGGGGTGTCCCAACTTAGCCCATAACAAGCTCTCACGGTCAACGAAGGAATAGACCTCCACCCGAGACGTTCCGATCAGACTCGGTATCCCGGTACAACAAGACATTTCGACAGGGTAAAACTAAACCAGCAACACCGCCCGAATGTGCCGACAAATCCCGATAGGAGCTGCACATATCTCTTTCTCAGGGCACACTCAGATAGGTCAAGCTACGAGTAAAACCAACCCTCAAGTTTCCCCGAGGTGGCCCCGCAGGCTGCCCAGTTCGGACCAACACTCAGAGGAGCACTGGCCCGGGGGGGTTAAATAAGATGACCCTTGAGTCTGCAGAACCCAAGGGAAAGAAAAGGCTAGGTGGCAAATGGTAAAACCAAGGTTGGGCATTGCTGGAAGAGCTTTACTTAAGGCGAACTGTCAAGGGGTTCCCATTATAGCCCAACCGTGTAAGGAACGCAAAATCCGGGAACATAACACCGATATGACGGAAACTAGGGCGGCAAGAGTGGAACAAAACACCAGGCATAAGGCCGAGCCTTCCACCCTTTACCAAGTATATAGATGCATTAATTAAGTAAGATATATTGTGATATCCCAACAAGTAAACATGTTCCAACAGGGAACAACATCTCCATGTTCCAACAAGGAACAAACTTCAATCTTCACCTGCAACTAACAACGCTATAAGAGGGGCTGAGCAAAGCGGTAACATAGCCAATCACGGTTTGCTAGGACATGGTGGGTTAGAGGTTTGACATGGCAATTTGGGAGGCTGACAAGCAAATGGTAGGCATCATAGCATTGATAGTAGTGATTTCGAGGGTATGATCATCTTGCCTGAAATCCCGCAAGGAAGAAGAACGAGTCCATGAAGAAGACAAACGGACGTAGTCGAACGAATCCTCACAACTCCGGAACGAAACCGAAGCTAACAAGAGAAGCAAACCGGAAAGAAGCAAACAACCATGGTAAACACACAAGCATAGTCAAGGCATGATGCACAATCAAGTATGATGCATGTCCGGTTTAATGAGGCATGGCATGGCAATGTGCACAAACAATCCTACAAATTAAATGGAGCTCAATATGCAACGAGTTGCATATTGACGAAACACCACGATAAGTTATTTAGTTTGATCCCGTTTATGTACCCAACAATATTAAATGTTGTTAAACATGGCAAGAGGTGAAGCATAATATAAACTATACCATCTAAACAATTTAAATGGGGCCGGATATAAAAACAACAAATCCGGTAAATCCCCATATGCATTTAGCAATGTAATGCAACAACAAGTTTAAACATTTTAAATGTTGTTATCATGATGCGGATGACATACACAAGTTTTATGCAATTTTATGAAAATGTTGACATGAGCATGTTATGAAGCATTTGGTCACCATGGCGGAACAAAAAGGGTGCCACGGCGATGAAACGGAAAATGATGCCACGGCAACATATCAGTTCCGATAGCTCACAGAGATACCGGTGCAAAAGGAAGTGAGCGTGAGCGAGTCATGCAAGATGGTGGGGTGCTCCCGGTTACCAGTTTCCCACGGTTCATCGGCATGACGAACGAGGAGGAACGTGCATGAAGCAAACGGGCACGGTGCAAACATAAGCATCTCATACAACAAAGCATTCGTTCCACGGCGGTCGTTCTCGGCGGTTATACCTTCGAAGCGTGCGTTTAGGGCGGAACGCGTTCGTCGAAGGAAGTAGTGGTACTCGCGGGTCGTCGTGGGAAGTAGTTGTTCACGTCGTAGTGGAAGTCGTTGTTCACGTGGCGACGGTAGTTGTACACGTTTTCGTAGATGTTCAGGTCGACGGTAGTGGTACACGCGACGTTGGTGTACTTGTCGGTCCGGTCTTGGCGGTGTAGATGTACACGTTCCGTAGACGAACATGGATGTCGTGGTACTTGGCGTTCGGAGTCCGGGTCTTGTCGGTCCAAAACGAAGGAACACCAGGGCCTCGTTTGGCAGCAGCAAGGAGGCGATGGAACAACATGCTGAGGAAGATGCGGCGCTGGGCTGGCCTGTGGTGGAGGTCAACTCCGACGGGGACGGGCCACCGGAGTCAGTTCCGGCCAGGAACGGCAAGGGCGGCGGAGGCCATCCGGATCTGGACGATGTTGGAGGAGGACTGCGGTCCCACGGTTGAAGATGAACGGCGACCGTGCGGCACCCTAGGAGGCAGCAGGGCGCGGGGACGGCGGAGCACACGGCGCTGGCGACCATGGACGGGCGACGATGCGGCCGCCAGCAACGGCTCCGAAGGCCGGCGTGGTGGAGCGGAGGGAGGCGAGGCGAAGAAGCAGCGCGCGGGGGCTCTGCTCCCTGGTGGTTGGGGCGGATCCAGGTGGAGGTGACCCGGAACAGGGCGCGGCGGCCATGGGAGCTCCAAGGGGGGCGGTGGCTGGTCGTGGTCGCCGGCGATGGAGGCGGAGCAAAGGACGGGTGAAGCAGAGGAGCCGATGGCGGACGCGGGAGGCCGGGCGCGGCGCCATGGGGAGGCGACGACGCGGAGGAGGGAAGGCTGCAGGGGCAACGACGGAGGTCCTGGCACGGCCGCAGGCGACGGAGGAGGGAAGGCATCGCAGCGGAGAGGATGGGAGACGAGGCAGGGGCGCCGGAGTTGGCCTCCAGTGGCGGCGTGGGAGAAGGAAGGGCGAGGAGGAGGCCGCAGGGAGATGGGGATCGAGGGGAGCGGCCACGGTAGCGAGGGAGGTCGAGGCTGCGCGTGGGGATCGGGCACGGGGTAGCGGCGCTGGAGGAGAACGAGGGAGATATGGAGACCGATGGGAGGGAGAGTGGTTCGGGCTAGGGTTACGGGGAAAGGTGGGGGCGGCTGGGCCTTGGGCTTAGAGGCCGGCTGGGCTACAGGCTGCACTCTCTCTTCTCTCTCTCATTTTCCCATTTAAAACAAAACAGAAAAAGAGAAAGAAAAGAAAGAGAAGGATAGGCAAAGAATTAGCACATGCAAATAATATTCTTGGACTCACAAAAATGCGCTAGTCCCAAGAAAATAGAAGTGAGCAATATTGCAAGATTAAATTCAAAATCATTTGAATTTAATTCAATAGGTTTGAACTAGGACTAGGTAAAGGGAAGGTCCAAAATGTTGTGATTTTTGGGGAAGCTTCGGAAAAACAAGAAAGAATATATGGGCAAGGTTTGGAGACCAAACTTGAAGCAGAAAAGGAACGAAATTATTTTGCAAGTGTGTTTATGGGTGATTCCGAATTAGTGGAATATTTAATATAGCTCCCTAACAATAGTAGGAGACTTTGAATATGTTTTAAAGAGAAATCACCATGTGAATATCCCTCGATTTAAATGGACCGAAGATCCATACGGTTTATAGATGAGTTTTAAAAAGGGTTGGATGATGACATGATGCAATGCAAATGAAGCTAAGAAGAAAGCAACAAACAAAAACTCGCACGGCGAAACTCGGAATCGCTGGAAGTCTTCTGGAGCGTCGGTCTCGGGGCGTTACAACACTCCACCACTACGAGAGGATCTCGTCCCGAGATCTAGAATGGCACCTGAGAGAAACGAAAGAGGAAGAGAAGAGGGTAAACTAAGTTGCTTCTTTGACGAACGAGTGAAACCACGAACCTTGAGAGGTTGAGCAAGATGAATGAAAGAAAACAACGAAGATGAACAAAGTTGAAAACACTCCGTTAGAAAAGAGGAACAAGGGATACGACGAGAACCAAGAGGTTTAGTGATAAGATAGATATTGAAACCACTCCGGTTAAAACTAGATAGAGAAGGAATAAGATTGATATAATTTGGGCAGCACTCCGACTGAAAGAAGGAAAACTTGATAAAAATGAAAAGAACTTGAAGAGATGACACAACACTCCGGTTAACTGGATAAGCAAGAAAAGAAGACGATCCTCACCAAACGAGGTGATGTGTGAAGAGCATAACATCACAATGCCTCCGTAACGAAAGAATAGATGTTAGACTGTTGGGATAAAGGGACGGAGAAGAAAATGACAACTTCTACCACAATTGAATTTGGAAGAGCCTCCTTAAAAAGAAGGATTGAACGGAGTTGTTGGAAAACCAACAACGAAACGAAAAGAATAAGCTTGTAGTGGTCTTATGGAAACATCTCAAAATTATGAGGTGACAAACGGCCACTAACGGAAACAATTGCTTGAGATTAACGAAGAGATGAAAGCTTGTTCCATCAAGATGGAAAAGAAATAACTTGGGTCATTAATAAGCACCACAAATAGCAACATTCACAACAGAAGGCTTTAGGTGAAATCTATACCAAGATAACTCCAATGAAGAGATTGACGGTAGAAAAGATCTCTTGAACAAAGAGAAAAAGATGGATTTAAATATCTCATTCCTGACAACCTGTCAATCATGAAACACGAGGAGAAATTATCAAGAATGACCTAACACCACCTCAGAAGATAAGGAAGAAAGAATTGCACTTCGGAATGCAAGATGAAGAATGCTTGAACTCCTCAAAACAAAACATGAGTTGAGCACCATGTTTATTTTAGAGTATGGCTTGACAGATCTTAACTTCAAGAGAAATCTTGAAGAACAATTCGAGATTAAAAGGAATCCTTGACGAACCATCATGTATAGCCTCCATGAAGAAATCCGGTAATAGAAGGATGATGAAAAGAAAGAGAAGTTGAAAACACAAGGTGAAGCCTTGCAATGATTTAGATGGAGCTTCGCGATTATATAACCGAGAGAACTTGGAACTTCAAAAAAGAAGGATGAGCAATTGAAACCAAGAATTTTTTGGATGAACCTCCGGAATAAGGAATTGAATTTACTCGATGAAACAAGAATAAGAATTACATTATGCTTATCCCTCGTCAATTAAATTGATGACCCACAATGGATTTGGCATACTACTTATTCTCGTAGAAAGGATTAAAAGAGATATATCAAAACTTGAGAAGGTCTTCAACGAACCACCGGTAGGATTGGAACAACAAATGAATTGATATGATGAACAAGGAAGAGAGATCTTGAAAGAACCACCGTAAGAATTGAAAATGATCGAAGTAGGGGTGCATCACCGGTAAGAATTAGCAAATGAACGAAGGTGCTTGAGACAAACTAGATACATGAGAACAAAGAGATCAAGAACTGATTAGAGGATATTCGATAGATGCACCGGCAAGATAGGAGAATGATAACTGACGGCTGAGAATGAATAAACCTGAATTGATGGACTCCGGATGACAAACTGAGAAGACTCTTGAATATCTCCTGATGGGTGAAAAAGATTCTCATAATCGAAAACAATTATGAGAGGATGGCAACAAGCTAGCACCATGAATCTTGAAGAGAATAGAGCAAGATTAAAGAGAAACTCTTCTTCGGTCTTCAAATGATGAGAATGACAACGAGAAACACCACCAAGAATTATTGAGGCACACCGAAAGAATCAAAAGCGAAGAGGTTAAGCCAACTATGAAAAGAATTTGAAAGATCTTGGAGAAAAGCATTTGACTAATGATAACTCATTCTTACGTCAAACTTGGAGAAGAATTTAGGATAGCTCTGGGAAAATAGAAGAGTCAGGTAAGATCCTGGGAAAAAACCTGTGGGTTAGGGCCCACTCAAAAGAACACCGTTGAAAAGATTTAAAAGAGATGTTGCATCGGTTGAATTAAATGACTTGAATGAGATACCAATCTCGAAAGAGCTTGAACGAATGCAGAGTGGAAACACGAATCTTCGAGATATCTTGAGCATTCCGGAACAATTTAATAGCGAGAGATGGATGATTAAGAGGTGCACCGGCATAAGAAAAGCATTGGAAAAAAAGAAAAGGAGTATGCTTAATACCAAAGCTTGAATTAAATCCACCGGAGAAGAAAAGAACGAGGAATGACGAACTTGAAGCTCCATTAGAATCTTCATGAGAATCACCGGATAAGAACATTGACGGAAAGAAATGGAGAAACTTTCCATCAATAAAATGGATACTTGAAGAAGAAATCTTAGTCCTTGAAGAAAACAAAAGGGAGGGAGGGTGGGAAAAACAAAGGCAACTTGGAGACGGATGACACAAACACCGTTGAGAAGAAGGGATAAATGATCTTGCAAATGTTGACGTGAACGGATCCACTTGAGGAGAGACACACCGGTTAAAAAAAAGGATTGACAAGACAGACTCGATGATCAAGAAGGATTAGTATTCACATAGGAATATGAGAACACCATTTGTAAAAAGGTATGGAATCAACACTTGACATTGAAGCAACTCGAATACCACAACTCAAAACAAAAACAAAGGACTGGCTTGCAAAATAAGCCAGAACAAACATATGATAGAGATTTCGTCCGAAGTTTTTGTGGTGGGGCCTACACGGGCTCGATCGTACAGCACCATCATGTACAAGGCAGTGCACATGACATACGAAGCGTCCCCGAGTCGGCATAGCCAAGGACTCTTTAAGACACAACGAGACCACTGTAAAATCGACCGTGAATAGGCGGACCACTAGACGTCGAACCCCAATTTCATATCATACATATGTCGGAAAGATATCCTAAGAGCTACTTGAATTCCCACCTATGAAACTCCCGAAATTTTCCGGTTATGCAATCAGGTGTTGGGGATACAGGGGAAGCATAATATCTCACCCAAAACTAACAAATCCTACATCCAGCTGTATCCATCCTTCAACACATAACCAAGAAACCTTCGGAAATCATCTACCTCAACCTTCGAAAAGCATCCGTTATACAAGTTATGGCGATACTCCCG
>NW_025230615.1:0-13634 GCF_018294505.1 Triticum aestivum
CGATCATTCCAACAAGGAACAGTTGTCCCATCGAGTAAAATAAGGATGGCCAATGCATGGCCTGACGCCGTTGTCAGGAACAGTAGCCAGCTAATGCAAAACACGACTGATATTGTTGCATGGCACACCGTCTGCATGCCCTATGACAACTCGTATCACCACTAGGCTGCTCCAGCTGCCCCACGACACGACGGCTGCCTATAGCCTACTAGTCCCTAATAGCTACACCATTAGGACGGTCAAATGGACTGGTAAGCATGCAGAAGCTCTGCAGTTTGACAGAAGAACACACGAATCTCAGCGAGGTCGGATGGATAAGATAAGACTAGCCACGACGGGGTAACTTTACTAGTAACTTCAAGTCCACATCAGTAAATTTGTCTACGTGGCAGTGAGTTAATAAGGAGAGAGATTGATGCAGTAACAGCTAGTTACTGTATAACATAGCGCTTCTTACGATATCTTTTTAATGCGAATCGATCCGCTGCGGGCGTCCCCATCGCGAAAGAAAAATCTCCTTTCCCTTCTCCACGGCTGCACCTTCATCCTCTCCCTCCCTTGCCGCATCGACCCCCCTGTCCCGCACTCCCTCTCGCCGGCCGGCGGCAGCTCTGGCCGGCAGGGCGAAGCCACCGGAATCATGGCCAAGTCTGGTGCCCGTAAGGAGGCGGCACCCGCCCGGTCAACGGCGACCTCGCCGCCGCCGCAGCGCGTCCCCGGCGCCCCGGCAGGCTCGTGCGCCAGCCGGTTGCCACAGCCGCTCTTCTACACCGGCGCTCCGACTCGCTCGTCCACCAGTCCGTCGACACCGCCGCACCTGTACCTCCCTCTCATGGAATAATCTACTGCAAACCCTATATGGTATAAATTTCTGGTTTCATTTCAATCTTCAGCAATTGCAATTTCTTCAGCTCAAATTTGCAGCATTAGATAATTTATGTTTTGTGTTCAGGATCTAGAATACCTGATTCAGCGTGTGTAGTTGTCCAGGGAATTTCTATACTGCCAAGTGCCAAGTCTGTACTCACATCCCTCTAAGTCTGAATTTGAAAGTCTGATTCAGCGTGTGTTAAGGTAGCCTGAATACATGCAAGGAAATTGCTATGGATTAATCCAGACAATCTGTTAAATTGTGATAACTACATATTATTTTTTCTTAAAACGAATTGTTTCAAACCTTTCATCAGAGAATACATGAGCTGTAGTTTGAAATCCTTTTTGGAATGAAAACTGTTTATGATTGGAACATACTTTAGGCTTCTAAACCGAAGTCCTCAAAAGCTATATATTCAGTGGCTTCAAGCGAATTGTCCTCTCGTTCCAAAATCCAAGCTTTGTATTCATAGAATGTGGATCTGAACATAACCTCATATTTGTAACAGGAGGCCAATGTACACCCATCCACCTGATGGACCGATCAGCTACTCTAATTTATGTGAGAGAATATATCTAGTGGAAACCATACATTCAGAGGAAACATGGAAACCCAAACGTGTGCCGTTGGATTGGATGCGTACTCTGTGAGATGGAAAGAGGTACAATTTGCAAATTGAACCCCGAAAGAATCCTGTAACTTAGGTACAGAAACATCCCATGGCGGCTGAGCCGTCCCGTGCCTTTCCCCATGGAGGTATCATCCCGATTCGAAAGGAAAAATCAATCATCCAGATTCGAAATTCTTTTATGGGTTAGGAGACCTGTTGGGAGATGATGCTTCCCTCCGGCAGGACCCCCTCGTTCCGCGCTGGGCTGGCGAGGGGCGAGCGGCGCGGTTAATTCCTCTCCGGCGGTTGTGTCCGGCCAAGCGTGCGAGTCTCCGAGCGTTTCGGGCAGGGCCGGCGAGCGGCGTTCCGGGCAGGGCCGGCGAGCGGCGTCCCGGGCAGGGCCAGCGAGCGGCGCTTCTGATTCGTCTCCGGCCAACAGTGCCGGTCCTCCGAGCATTCCCCATCGATGTCATACTAGATCTAATCCCAAGGTATGACCATCTGTAGTGTTCGTCTTCTGTGCTTTGGCCCGGTGCTTCTTTGTCCCGTGGCTCATCTAGTAGTTCCCTCTTCTCTAGATTGGGCTAGGTTTGCCAAGCAAACAGAGGAGGGGACAAGGACGTGGCTCATTGGGCTGTCTCCTCCAAGATCAGCACATCATTTGAAGGAAGTAGGAGAGGAAACGAGGTAGTGGCATCTTGCCTACAGCTGCTGATTTCCCCTGAGTCGTACTGTCCAGATTTTGGTCTTGAAGAAATTGCGAGGTATAATTCATTTGCTCATAATTATTGTGTGTTACTGTTATAGTACACATCTATGACTATTCATGTGTTGCTGGCTTGCTGCCTGGCGTGTGTGCTCTGTGTAACCATGGCATGCTCTGCTGACTATGAAAATTGTTATTTATCTATAAACTGCTACCCCTACTGTCTAGATGGAATTTAGATGATGATACGTATCTGAATTGAAAATTGTGTTTAGATGGAAGTTATCAAAGAGAAAACTCGAGCGGTGTGTAGGGCTTGTACGCGCTGCTGCAAATTTTGTAGATTAATTATTGTGTGTGTGGTGCTAGTAGTGTGAGTGAGTGAGAGAAAAATCCTTGATTAATGTATGTGTTTGCCATTGCTACTAGATTAATTATTCAAGGACCTTATTTTAAATACTTTTAAAATCACATTTAAAGTTCCAAAAAAACTCGAAAACAATTCTACGTGATCATATGGATGTATATTACAGTTGTGTAAAGTTTGGTGACGAAACAAATAAACCTGTGAGCTATAGAAAAATGACAAAATGGTGATTTTCAAATAGTTAATAATGCATGCTCAGTTCATCTTTCCAAAAAAAAAAACGATTTTGTCATTTTTGTGTAACTCACATGGTTACTTATTTCAGCATCAAAATTTACACATGTGTAATATACATCCATATAACCATGTTGATTTGTTTTCAGAACATTTTGAAACTTCAAAATAGAATTTTGACACTATTCCAAATATCGGGCTTCAATGCACCCGTCCTCCAAATTAACTTTTTGTTGTATGCATAATTATTTGTGTAGTACGACGGGAAATAAGAAATGAGCTAGTTTGAAAAATAATTATGTTATTTTTTTGCTAATAAAGATGGCATGCACTACTGTATCTATTTGCATAGATTGTTGTTAAACTCGTTTTAGTGTATTATGTATAAAAAAGTTCAACTCTTATTTTTCAGGTTTGCTGGTGGCAGTAAAGATCTATGCAGATTCCAACCAAAAAAAAAGACTGTTGTTGTGTACTCGAGTTGTGTGCTCAATGTTTGATGTATAAGTGTGAGATTTACTATGGCTGTTCAGTTAATGATGTGTCTATCTTGTAACAAAATTACCTAGCATAATGCGGTTGGAACATTTGCCTTAACTAATGTATGTGTTGTTGAAGCGATGCATGCATTACTGCAAGTGAATTCTGATACTAGTAGACTATATTAAAATTAGCTTCCTTCAGTTTTCTGTTGTCTGGTCTGGGGCATTGACTGTCTGTTCTTTTGGTTTCCCAAATGTGATTTTGTTGGTACAGTTTTGGTATCCATTGAGCTATTTTTTCAATTTAAATCGAAACGTATGTGTGCTGAAGTATAGGCACAGCGCATGGCTTACAAATCCTACTTGGCTGACAAAAAAGTGGAAATAAGGGGCAAGGACGTACGCTGTGATTACTTGTTAGACCTGAGGGTGTACCCGTAAAATAGCATCCCTGGTTGCGGGCGTTTTTGAGCAAATAGAGCATAGCAGTTATGATTCTATCTTGTCCATACAAATAGCATCCAACGGGCTAGGCTGAGGTTTCCAGGATTCCACTGAATACGTGGTTTCCATTTGATATTGTCTCTTTATGTGAACGTGATGGTTTGGTGTCTCGGCCAGTTACGATTTTTAAATCATTGGATGAAACCCAATCGTTTCAGTTTCTAGTTTACACATGAAACGTTTCTAGTGTGCTATATATACAGATACAGGCTTACGCCTATTTCATTTTTGATACGAGCCACATATAGATCACAAAGTTAAAGTACTACTATAGATCCCACAAAACAATAAATGGCAACCTTCATGTTACTACCTCTATGTTACAACCATAATAGAGGTACTAACATAGAATAGTAATATGCATGTTACTATTCTATGTTACTACCCATTGTGGCTAGTCTAACAGGATGCCCCTACCCGGGGAGCTACCACACCTTTTCAATATATAAATTCGGTTATCTTCCTTTAAAGTGCACCTAACCGATCCCTTAAATGCACGCCTCTCGGTCCCTAAATATACTCCTCCGCAGCCGCGAGGAGGATAAATCTTTTTTAGCTCCAAAGAGGCGTGGGGAGGCGGGGCAGCGGCCGGGTCAGAGTCAGACTTGCCGCACCATCCGCGGTCACCATGCTGAGCTCCCTCGCTGGGGCCGCCACCAGTGATGGCCAAGGCACTCGAAGTACAACAAGTACCTAACGGAGACACAGGTGTGCGACGAGATCAACGCATGTGCCGGGGTGACGGTGCTCGTCCTCGGCGATGGCGTCATGTCCGCACTCGTGTCGGACGCCGGGGCTGACCTGGGCGCCATCGAGAATGCTGGCGGGGTGGCCAGGCTCACCGGCATCTTCTACCAGGCCTCGGGCGGGGCGGCCACCAGCGCCACGGGCAGCGTCAAGATGGCCAAGCTAGATGGGGCCATGGGGGCGGCAACGGCTTCGCGTTCGCCGCCAGCCCCGTGATGGCTACGACGCCACCTTCGCCAAGCCCCTCAAGCACACGTAGTAAGACTTCGCGGTGCTGGAAATCTCAGCGCCCATCGAGTTCGACGGGCTCTTTGACTAGCCGTCCACCAACAACCTTACACGACTGTTGGAGAAGATCGGCTGCAAGTGCTTCGCGGCGCTCATCGCCGGGACGGGCGTGCTCAAGGACTACAAAGCGGCCATGGTGGAAAAGGTCGGGATCACCTTGTTCGCGCCGAAAGACGCCGCATTCCATGCCAAGGGCGTGCCGGACGTGGATGCGATGCCCTGGGCCAACCTCGCAGCGCTGCTGCGATACCACGCGTTGCCGGGGTAGCTGCTCAAGGCGTCGTCCCGCCCGCTCCGTACGCTGGCGTCCACTGCGGTAGGGCAATACAACCTCCGCATGTCCCCTTGTGGTGGACACAGACCTGGACGACACGCCCGTGTGAGTGCTCACCGTGGACAGCCTCCTGATGCCCGTGGAGCTCTTCTTGGGGTGCGCCGAGCATTTGGAGGCAAGCAGTTGGCCGAGAATTTTGCGGCAAGGGCACCCGGCATCACCTGGTTATGTTGGTACACTGGAACATCTGGATGTAGAGAAATGGAAGTTTTTTTTCAGAAATACTAACCTAACCTTTCAAGCCTGGAAGAGCTCTTTCACAGAAGATCTCAATTTGCTTAATCACATAATTCGGCAGAAGCATGCCAGTTGTTTTCAAGAATGGCTAGATTCAAAGTTCTAATTTATGACTCATGATGATCCCCGGAACTGAAAAAATGAGATCTGTGCCATTAGCACCCAAGACATACCACCCGGGTGAAGCGGCAGAAATCCGCTTTCGACGGGAGTAAAACCATGGGCGCAGGGTGCGCCACCGCGACCCTTTGTCTTAGATGAGGCTAAGCTTTGGGCCATCGCCGGCGCCAAGAAACTAGGGGCTATTGTATCGCGTGAGTAGTTGACATGTCGTGATTGTGGTTTAGTTGTAAAACTCTATCCTCTCCTTATTTAAGATGAGGCAAATCTTATATCTCCAATTCGAAAAAAAATGATCCCTAGAACTGGCATAGGGTCAATGCCTCTGTTTTATTTTTGTAGATAGTTTTGTTTTTCACTTCTCTTTTTCCCTCCATTGTGACATACTATTATACTATATAACGAAAATACAATAGAACTATTGTTGTACCGTTCAGGGCCTCAAAACTACACCAGGTGCGAATCAAGTGGTTGTAGTGCTTGTAGGATTATAGCACCAGACGGAAGGAACTAAAGACAAAGTGTTCTTTGCAAGTATTCATGCAAGAATGTTACCCTATGACTAGACACACTTGTATATCTTGTCATGCAAGAATGTTACCCTATGACTATTATATGCATAGCTAGGACTGCTATTACATACTTCCTCTGGTCCTTTTTAGTCTGCATATAAGTTTTGTGCTAAGTCAAAATATCTCTACTTTGACCAAACATATAAAAAATAGTATCAATATTTACAATAACAAATCAATATTGTTAGATTCTTTATGAAATGTAGTTTCATAGTATATATATTTTGTATTGTAGACAATGATATTTTTAAATATAAATTTGGTCAAATTTTGCAATGTTTGACCTGATAGAAATCTAATACGCGACGTAAAAAGGACTAGAGGGAGTATTGAAAAGATGCTGATCGATTTGGTATGGTTTGGTTCTCTGTTATTGTTCTGTACCAGATTATTGCCTTGTAGGAGGAACTTTGTTTCAAGCCGATTGCAATTGACTCAGGGTGAGCTTTTTAATTTGATGTGACATGAATTCTCTTAGTGACTCAACAAAAAAAGAGTTCTTGGTGATCTCTGAACGTGGCCAATGCGGTTTTGTCCGGTAATCTTTAATCTTCCCTAGAGAATCAATCCAAGTAGTACAGACAAGTGCAGAGCTCCACAACTATGTAGGTTTTTGCCATGCAAGAATTGCCTAACTATGTTTTGGTAATGTGCACGTCGTCTGTTTATACAGATCCTTTACATTATAGTTTCCCGTTTCCTGACATTTGTGCAAGTCTTCCCGGCTATTCATTCTGAACATATGCATATATACTGCCTCAGATGCACCCCCCGAGTTACATCTCTTTGTACTAAGTTAGCTGAGTTTTGTCAATTGCTCCTGCCAAGATTATACTCCCTCCGTCAAGTTATACTAAAGTCAAGGCATTTATTTTGGTACAGAGGGAGTATAAGAGCATGCTACTTGGTCCGTCTGGTCGAGGAAGAAATGAGACATGGCCATGGCAAATGAAACCCGGGCGGCAACTCTAGATGTGGTAGTGCGTGAAGCCAAGTAGTAGTAGAACTGGAAGGCATTGGAAAATGTAGCAGCAATCTAAGAAATATGGTAGCTCGTCCTAAGATCATGGCGCCACCCTCTCACTTTGAGCGGATCGGATGATGCATGGTTTCTAGCAGTCTCTAGTGGCAGAGCTACTGCCTCCTGAAGAACGCCAAATCTGCCCTGGCGGAAGGCTGACTAAGCGCCACGTATCACCCTCCAACAGAGCAGATGGCGGAGGCTTCTCACCTAGGAGGATGGTGGAATAAACACACCACCATGCACGAAGTCACGAATCAAGTTTTGTGTCGGACCCAAAATTTGAGTGCTACGTACCGTTTTTGAGTAGAAACTTGGGTGGTCAATCAGTAAATAAGCAGTGTCATAGTCTCTACTCTAATAAAGGAGTTAGTAGTCTGATACGGTTTATTTTCGTCCGGTTTTTATTCATCACCTCCCATCATCCCCACCAACTAGTTTTTCTCCTTTTCATTAAAAAACCAAATCTTATTGAAGGAGATATCTTGTTTCGTGCTTACTTTGTAGGTTCTAATTCATTCCAATCACGTAAATAAATAGATAATTGAGAATTCAGAACTCGCACCATATATTTGAGATTACCTTCCTAAAATATAGACGTAATATTTTCCTCGATAACCTTCCAAAACAAAAAAAGATATTCCTCAATAACAAATCATTAATCCTGCGCACTATGTCATTATTATTATCTCCACTTGACTATCACAAGTTTCCTAAACAACAAAAAAACATATCTTTTACTTGTGTGCGTACACGGTAAAAGAACCATTGATGTAATTAATTAACTAGACGGTTAATTATGTACGCAATTAATTAGGTCCATTTAAATAGAAATTATTATTTTACACCCAATCAATTTTGAAACCAAGTCTTAATGTAATTAATGGTTTAGGTAGACACTTAATTATGCCTACAGATAATTAGAAGTAGAGATTTTTTCCAATTAGGCGGGTTATTAGTCGATTTTGTTGGCGGTTAATCAGGCGTGCAAAGAATTAGGTAGGTTGTTAATTATTTGTGTAATTAATTAATTAAGCAAGCAGTTCGTCGCTTTGAATCATTTTAAAAGCGCTCGTTGGCAAGGACATTCAACAGGTTCTCATCGACATGGTCGAGCACCACTTGCCAACATGGACAACGGACACCATGCGCCCGCAACATGGACGACCTAGCGTTCATCAAGATGGATGACGACCATGCTCTGCAGGATGTCCACATGTTGACGGTTTCCAAAAGTTCGCCGATGAGTACAACACGACACTAGATTGGTTAGGTGGTTCATGCTATAGTTGAAAGGGAGAGTGCTCCATGAATAAGAAGGAAAAAGGTACTAAAGTGACCAAGTGGTCCATGGTGTTGGAGATGGAAAGAGTGTTCCAAAAATATATAACGAAACAAGAAAGAAAGAGTATTATAAAAAATAAATAGGAATGAGAATTAAAACTGGCGAGGAAGGAGGAAGAAGAAGAAGAAGATGAGGCGTCGCTGACAAACGCGCTGATGTTGGCGTCAACGAAACGGATTGGCGAAGAGACTAGAAGTAGAAGATGTGGGGAAGGACGAGGAAGAGAAGAACGTCAATTATCCCTTCTAACAATGAATGGTATCTGGGCTGGAGGTGGAGCTCATTGGTGACTAGGAATACATTCTGGTTGCCACTTACCTCCCATGTCAGTGTGCATTTGCGAAGTTGAATGGACCTTTGAAACTGATCTCTATAATTATTTATTATTTTGTGTCAACAGTATGTGTTAGTTTAATCCACTTTATTATACAGTAAATATGAAAAATTTCATCTTTGTTGCAACGCATGACGAAGGTGAGGTGGGTGTCATTTGATTTTAAAGAAGGAGGCTCCAGCGATAAATGTTCCACTACGGCGGGAAACCGAGTGAGAAAGGGAGGGTCCGAGAGAAAAAGGGGGCGACACATTGTGGGGTAGGGTTTTTGTGTTGGGCCCATGTGTCGGATATAACATGGGGGATAGTCCGAACAACCGCATTTCTCCTTCATATATGGTCTAAATTTGGGGGAGCTCGGACTGTCCATACGGTTGAATTTTGAAGAGCCTACTAAGCATTCGTTTGATGTCCGAACACGTCCGGACCTTTGAGAACAAATGAGCTTTGACCTTACAGACAACCTTAATCATTTGTTTAATTAATTTATATATGCATAGCCCGTAGCAATGCACGGGCGTTCTGCTAGTAATATTACTTCCTCACATTTAGTTGAACCAATTACCAAAATAAATAAATGGAAATACATTCTCTTCAGAACAAAAGAGATTTTTTTAATGGTACATCATACTACTTCCGGAGCCGAGTAGTATCGAATCATCTCAGCCGTTAATTAGCGGGGTAGTTTTGTCAAAAAAATCTATACCTATACTAATTACAGCCTCCCAAGTAATTACCATGTTAATTAGAATTTACTAGCCGTTCATCTGAATTATTACGGTACAGATCCACCGATATAGTTATTCCAGTTAAGGAAGAGACCTGGTCTCCTATCCCACGTGGATGTGAATCGTCCTCCCCTTGGTCTCTCTTACTCTACGGGAAAAAAATCTAATCTGAGCGACATCTCCTTCTATATTGAGACGGAGGTCCTCCCTTGGTCTCTCTCTTTTTCCCTCTAGAGCAAAATCTGAGCATGATTGCCTCCTAGATTTGGTGACCAAAGGTGAAACCAGCAACCCCTTCTCTGATTTAATCAGGTGGTGCATGATGGAGGAGCCGCTTCTGCCTCCACATGGCCACTTGGGTCTCGGCCGCGTCATCTAGGCTTTGCAGCTCTGCGGATCCACTAAACGAAGTAGTGTTTGCGCCATCCATGTCCGGTTCATGCAGCCATCATCCGTAGAGTTGGCTGGAACCATGCATGTACTCTGCTCTAAATCAGTTGCACTAATTCTCAGGTAAGCAACGTGATATTTCCATGTGTTGATTCAATCTGGAAAAGTCAAGATCACAAATTCTTTCAATGATGAATGGATGATCGATGAAATTTAATTACATGAGTATTGATCGCCCAGTCCTTTTTAGGGACATTCTAGGATTTCAATTTGAAATGAAATCAATTTTGTTTTTATCTGGTACTGACGTACTGTCATTGATAGCATTGTTGATCTCCAGCAGCATCGTCCACAGTAGAACGGATCTCCGTCAGCGTCGGCACCCTCCGACATTGTCATGCTAGCCACCTCACGCCCAGCATCCTCTCCACCATGGCATCCGGTTTGGCCGCAGGAACTAAATGGTATTCCATCACCCGGTTCAGACTGAAATCCTCTATTTTTGTGTTGTTTCAGTCAACTATGTATTCCTGTATTGTACCGCTGGGCTCTAGATTGAAGTCGGCTGAGTTATTGGTTGGGTCTGAAGATGCGTTTGTGTTGGACAATAGTTACATGCAAAGTAAGTTCTCTACTGTAGGAGGATAGGAAGATTTTTTTCTACTGTACTGATAGATTGATGGCAGCACCTCAAGCATGTAACCGTGGGAGTGCATTATTTTATCCTCATACCTTGCTTTTCTCTAGCAAAATATTTTTGTTATTTCCTTACACTACATTATTTTTTCATCTTTCCTTTGATCTCTTAACTATTTATTTATTCGTACAAATGGTAATCAGTCTTTGTTTACCTAACCTGAATGTTGTTCTGAACATAAATATGTCCTAAGAATTAGGGTAAGAATGAAGCCAATAATTGTTGAATGTCTCCAGATGTAGCTGTTTTAACCAGCAAAACTTAGTCCAAATGGTCAATAAAATTATTCCTTTGACCTATCTACAGAAGTGTATCGATCCATTAAGTTTCCTTGAGATACGTGACATATGTCACAAGTAGCACGTCAAGAGAATAATCAGTTCAGTAACTTTCAGTTAGGATGCCTGCAACATTAGGATTTATAAACAATGTTTTACTTCTTTCCATACATTGGTATACGATGCAGTGCCCTCTCTGAAGACACCCAGCACCTCTTCATTGGTTGCCCTGCAGCTGCTCCAATTTGGCAACGTCTCGGCATCTCCCCCTTTACCATGGTTCCAACACCTGTGGACAATCCCCACTCCGGTACAACTTCATTCTCCAGTCTGGTCTGAGATTGTACTACCTATACTTTGGAAAATTTGGGAAGCAAAAAATGCAGCTGCATTTAGGAATGAAAATCATTGCCCATATGTAGTTATTAGTAGATTATGTAGGGACTTTGAGCTCTAGACTGGCGATAAAATAACCGCCTGCCTTGGCGTGACTATCTCTCTTCACGCATTTTTGTGAGCCTGTAAACTCTCTGTAACACCTTGGTCGTTGGGCCATTTTTAGCAATATACATACAGGTGGGGATTCCACCTGGTGATTCCTCAAAAAAAGTGAAGGAGATGCGCCTCACTAGCTGTTGCTACACAAACTAAAGGTAACAACCTCATTTTTTTATGAAGGGAGGTTAGATTCACATGGCTTTTATTATTATTCAATATATATGTAGAAGCGTGTCACTTCTTAGACCATTGGTACTTATATCAAAACTAGAGACCTTTCATATATAACCATCTAATGGCAATTCATGTACAGGTTTTGTATGTACAATCCTCTAATTAATGTGCTCCAAGAAAAATCAGTTATGCAAGGTACAGCTCTATCTATTGGGAAATAGTTGCTTCACTAATTCTTTTGAGTTTGTATTCATGTTGTGCTGATGGTAGTGTTTACAGCAGAGTATCAATGGTAAAGGGATCGTTTATTCCTAACTGAAATCCTGTAGCACTCCATAGATGCTTCTTTTGTCCTGTCTGACTAATTAGTTTTTACTATTCACCTTGATCCTTAGTTTAATGGCTACTGATGTAGTGAAGCAGGGGCGCTCGCTTGGTCGGCTGATTTTATTCATACGAGTAACGAACATACTGCGATAGCAGATAGAGGGTGACGCAATTATTCTCCGACTGCAATAATTTTACTTCATCATGCACGATGCAAACACCTTCATATGTATGTGCTAATGACTAGAGTTGATGCCACTGTAATGCTTACAGCCTATGAAAGGTCACTGATTTAATCTTGGTGTTACAATATACTGTTCATGGTTTATGTAAATAGCATGGAGGCAATCATGAAATTGTAATTGTTCATCTTTTATGTTAGTTTATTTTTTTGCATTTTATTGAGGTTAATCCGTGGTATATCATGTCACTGCAAGATGGTATGTGATTTTTTCATGTCTCTGTCTACATGCTAATAACAATAATTCAAGCCGCCTGCACATTGCACAATCAACTTCCCACATTAACTGAATCATCTATTAATACTTTTTTGGTGGATCTTAATTTGAATGGACCTAGAGTAAATTATTTCATTTTAAAATCTGGATGACTTAGTTTTTAATCTGTGAATTTTCTATGTACTTCTTAACTCTCAACCGCAGTCATATATTTGGCTACTTTTATAATGGCTACTGATGTAGTGAAACAGGGGGCTCGCTTGGTCGGCTGGTTTTATTCATACGAGTAACGAGCATACTGCGATAGCAGATAGAGGGTGATGCAATTCTCCGACTGCAATAATTTTACTTCATCATGCACGATGCAAACACCTTGATATGTATGTGCTAATGGCTAGAGGTGATGCCACTGTAATGCCGACAGCCTATGAAAGGTCCCTGATTTAATCTTGGTGTTACAATATACTGTTTCCATATACACACGGCTGAACTATTACTCTGTCACACTCATGTGAGAAACTGAGAATGCTTGACCAGCTAGAAAAAGTATTTGACCTGAGTCTTGATCTACATCATTTGCGAGGCAAACAATCCTGCTCTTTACTTACTATGGTGCTACCTCTTTTTCCAAAATATATATTGGAGTGTATAATAATCTGTTAATAACATGGTTGTTTCCTATCCACATTTATCTTCCCGTAATCAGTGGTTATTCATGCTTTGGTTTCTTCATTTGTTCTACTTTAAGCGCAATCTCATTGAATCACATGCGCATATGCAGCATGTATTATTGAGGCTAAATCTGCCACCTCATAATTTTCAACTTTGGCCTGACCACACATGTATAAAGGTGGAGATCTGGTTGTGTGGAGTCCTTATGAAGCGAGGGTTCTCATAATTTAAAACATCGGAAATTTGAAATTACAAAAGCCTAAATATTGATATCCAATTTGTGTTAATACATCTTTCAAATGGTTCTCCTTATTTTGTATTCTCTCATATTATATATCTTTTCAAATATATATATCCAATTTGTGTTAATACATCTTTTCAAAAGTTTCCATCGTGCTAAAAGCAGTTTGGTTTTGAAGCAATTTTGTATTCTCACAAGAAAATTATGCAGTTCCCTAAATACAATAGTTAGCAAGATCATTCATGTAAGGTTGGTATCGCAACATTATTGATTATATTTTCCATGAAATTAGGTATTTGGTTTTCCCATCTATAAATAGTTTTTTGCCCATCGAACATGCACATGAAAACAATTCCATACAATTGAATAAGAATGAAGCCGTTATAACACCCCACC